>NW_007930874.1:0-1809 GCF_000280675.1 Beauveria bassiana ARSEF 2860
ATTAACCACGTTATAGACTATTAGCCTAGTTAGAGTATAATAATAATAATAATATTAAAGTAAATAAGTAATAATCTAGAAATAAACTCTTAAGCTAATATTTAAAATATCTTTTAATAAAAATATATAATAAAGTATTTTACTTATAATTTTTCTTAGTTTTTTCATTATTAAAATTAACTTATTATTCTTTTATATTCTAGTTACCTTATATATTAGATATATAAGCTTTATCTTTATAATTAGTAAACTTAATAAGCTATATACTATAATATAAGTCGTGGCTATATAACCACCGGTTCCGTCGGGATGCTAGATGGGACGTAACATCTACTTGAGGTTGGCCACCTGATATGCTCTTCCTCTTAGTATTAGCATTCGGCTACCTGAATAGCAGGGCTGATGGCGATTATCTGGTAGTGTAGTCGCAGACGTTCCCTTTCCAATAGTTCGATTGCGACCGAGCGTTTATCATAGCTGTTGCCCTGCCTTGGATGAATGGCTTTCACAATATTCACTGATTGACGTGAACCGATTGATAGAAACTACAAGGCTGCTTGGCCAGTCAGCGCCCAACTGTCGCCAGCGTCGCCACCATCCGCCCTGGTGGCCCTACCTTCCTGCTCTAGTTTTGATAATATCTGTAATACACCAGCACAAGCCGCTGGATGTAAATCCTCATTTACCTCTTTGTAAACCACCTTGACAATGTCCGGTCCAGTCCAATGCCGATTACCATCTGCCTTAGCGCACCTCATGACCTGAACTACCTGCTCCTCTCTTTGTTTGCGATGATTGATGTACTCGAGAATCTTCTTCGGACCGTCGTTGATGAAACCACCGTGTCCAGGGTATGCTCTACCATGAAACAGCGTCTTCATCTTGTGCAGACTGCTGATATACGTCGTCATGTCTTCGAATACAGCTGTACCTTCTCCGAGCACATTATCCGCTGTGAACATTGCGTCTTCTTCCGCCAACGTAAAAACTAGGTGGTCGGTCGTATGTCCAGGTGTATGGTGCGCTGTCAGAGTAACACCGTCAGTCCGAAAAATTTGGCCATTTTCAATCTTCAATTGTCCCTCGCCTGGGTCGAACTTGTATACGACGGCCTGGGGAGAAATTTTGCGCAAATCCTCTATGCCACCGACGTGATCATGATGCCAGTGTGAGAGCAATAGAGTATCAACTGTTGCGCCCTCCGCTCGGAGAACTTCCCTCAGTGATGCCGCCCAAATCGACATTCCCTCCCCGGAGTCTATCAATATGCGGTGCTTTCCAGAGCCAAGCAAATAAGTATTCGTACCCTGCAGCGTGAACCTGCCAGGATTACCACCGAGAATTCGAATACACACCGGACTGAGCCTCTTTACATCCGATAGCGGTGCCATGGCTAGAGCCTGTAATGAACGCCAAGAGAAGGGTCCTGATGTTGTCGCCGTTCTCAATCGTGATAGACAATTCTCAATGACAAGATGAAGGGCGCGATTTTTCCAAGGTGTTGCTCTTCGACAGAATTGCACCATCCCGAGGAATTAATGCGGAGGTTGACGAATAAGAGACCCTTGAACATAAGATCAAGACCTCGGTTATTATTTGAGCCGTAGTTGTAGGAGCGTGAGTGGGTCACATCAATCAGTTACTAGGTATGATGCGTTTATTTTATATCTCTATTAAGTACCTCTTCTTAACACATAGACTTTTTTAAGATTAGTATCTTTATATAATAATCTATATATAATTAAACTATTTCTTAAGAATCTCTTATAGCCCCTATATATATTAACTATTAATAATAGTTATAATATC
>NW_007930874.1:1909-9041 GCF_000280675.1 Beauveria bassiana ARSEF 2860
AAGTATATTATACTTATATAGTTAAATATAGTATATTATAGATTAAGGTAACTTTCTTATAACTTAATATAATATCTTTTTTAATAGCTTTTAGAGTAAGAATAATTCTTACTTCTTTTAATATATTTTCTATAAGTAGTTATTAAGTAATATATGTGCTAAGATAGAAGATAGTAAAACTTAGTGGAGTGGCCCGCTTACTTATCTGGCCCGCTCGCTTATTAACCACGTTAAATCTTTATAAAATAAAAGCTCTCTTTATAAAGAAACTAGTACTTAAAGATACTATATTTTAATATAATATAGAGTAAATTATAAATTTAAGTACTTTATACCCTTATCTTAAGTTTTTTAATAAGAAGTAACTTATAGTAACTAGTAATATAACCTAGTTTTCTTTATATTTCTTTATAAAAATATAACTTTAACTACTTTACTTAACCCTTTAGTTAGCTATAATCTAACCCTAGTTAATAAGATACCTTTTCTATTAGGGGTATAATAAAGTATCTTATATAGATAAAAAGAGCTATTTCTCTACCCTTTTATAAGTCACCTATACTCCTTATAAATCTGGTGACTTAGGACTTAAGCTGCTGTACGGCTGCTGTAGCCACTGTAGGGCTGCTGTAGCCACTATACAGCTGCTGTACTGGCTATACGGCTGCTGCACTGGCTGTATAGCTTCTGTACTGGCCACTGTACGGCTGCTGTATGGCTGCTGTAGCCACTGTACGGCTGCTGTACTGGCTGTATAGACAGGGGATAGACTGGTACTTTGTGCTGTGGCCCGCTATGGCCCACCGTGGCCAGCCCTGTGGGTTCTCTTCGATGTATCCCGAGTCGCCAGTCACCTGTCACCAAAAAACTCAAGATCAGGGCATTAGTATAAAAAAGTAACTTTATAAAAATCGGTCCTAATGGTGCACCGTATTCGCTGCCAACATATTGGGCACTAATGTAGCTTACCCCGCTTCTCCATCCAGTCTGGCGCTGCTCCGTCGTTTGGCATCAAACGCACAACTGAATGAACAGGTTTTACTTGTCCGGCAAGAATCGAATGTTGTGCTAGTTAGATCCCACGGTGGCACGAACCGAGTCATCAGTCAGAGCAAACATCTCGACAGCAGACATCTATAGCAGCAGTTGATATTCCCCGCCCGCCATCATGTCCGGCGGGGTTGATTTGTCCACCCGAGGGGGCATTTATCACGCAACAGTCGCCTGTATCTCCAGCCTCGAGGCCTGCTTAGCAATAAAACCTCTGATGGTAGAAGGATGGGCAGAGAGTCGACTCGCCGATATGAGGCTGTGGGCGTCAGGCGTTGGCGCCCTGGCCAGAACTGAGGTATCGCTCGAAAGTCGGTTACAATTTCAGCCGCATCCTCGACGTGTTTTAATTAGTCTTCTTGTCACTCTTCACGACCTAATCAACATGTGTCATATGATTGCCACGGCTGAGATCTATGGCGAGGAGGTCGAGGGCAAGCTAGAACCTGAGAGTGAACCGGGGTTTCCTGAGGATGATGTTCTGCTGTCGACACTGGACGGCTCAGACGACGCTCCAAACTCTGCACCTTGGTTTGTCTCATTAACTTCGGGCACAAAGACGAACTCGAACGCATCCTCAGACCTAGATGTAGGAGCCGATTCCGACGAACAGCAATCGAGAAACTCAGAAATTATGCTGAAGATGGCGATGGAAAACGTTGAAGACATCCTGGATCAAGTTCTGATGCTCGGTTTTGCGATTCGGAAATCGGGAACCACGGCGAGACTCGAGAAGGCCGACAGCTCCTTCAATTCTGACGACAACCGACAATTACGCACGTATTTGGAGTTCATGACTGGCACCGCGAGGCAAAGAATTGTGGAAGATAACAATGCCACTGCCAGCCAGAGGATGGAGGAGGCTAATGGCCGTCTCGGCGCGGTAACCCCGGAACAACAACATCTGATCCTAGCGAATTTACGGCGGCGCCATAGATTCGAATATGCGAGACGACACCAGCGAAAACTTGACAGGGCCATAGTACCGCCTGTGATACCTATCTCGGAGCCGGCTATGCACACCCCGGGGCAGAGATCAATTCTTCCGGAGAGCAAAGCCGAGTTCTTGGCTGACCCAATGCCGCCCATGAATGAGTCCCGAAGCATAACTCAGCCGTTGCCTCTTCCACGGGTCATCCTCGGTGTCCAAGGGATGAGCGATACAACACCGTCCAAAGCAGAAGGCAGCATATTGAAGTTGGCAGTCCCGTCCCAAGCGGCAGGTAGCCGCGTATCAGTATCTGTTGCCAAGATGCACTATCCCTCAGCTCCAAAGGCCGATGGGATGAGGGGTTTTAAATGTCCTTGCTGCTTTCAAACACTACCAATAATGTTTCGAGATCGTTCAAGATGGAGGTATGTCAGGACATCTATACTCACCGTTCAGGCTAAACGCTGAAGATTTGCTGACACATTCAGAAAACATCTCACAGAAGATCTCTGCCCCTACACATGCCCCTTTCTCCAATGCCCTAGACCAAACACTCTCTACGTATCACGGACAGCCTGGCGGGACCACATCCAGGAATCTCACAGCGCCGGACAATACTGGGAATGCTTAGCCTGTGCCGGTACTGAAGCGCCGAATGTATTCTTCACTGCTGAGCAATTCGCTAGCCACAATCAGCTCCAGCACCAGGACACGATATCCAACGAACAAATCGAATATCTCCAAACCTCCTGCCGCAAAATTAAACTCCCAAATATTCCTCAGTGCCCTCTCTGTTCCTGGCCTCAAGGTGAAGACGCTGTACCAGATGCCGATGCAAATCTCGAGCATCTTGGCAACTGTATCCATGAGTTCTCGCTCAACGCTCTACCTTGGGCTGATTCTTCAGATGTAGGGTTTGCAGGTTTGCGAGACCTCGAATTCCGTCAAAGGATCGAGCAGTGGGTCGAGGGAGCTAGAGAGAGCGCGAGCACAATAGAGGGCGTGGATATCCGAAAAATCAGCATCGATACATTTGGTGTTCTTCCTGTGCCATCTCAACCGGAGAGCAGCAAAATGACATTTATTCCAGAGGAATATTTTGCTGAAAGCTCCGAGGTGTCGATCAGAATAGAACAAGACTCTGATCTGCCGGACGTCAGGGGAATGTATTCAAAAGTCGACGTCGATGCGAGTGTTGAACATGATCAGAGATTAAAACCGTTCCAGATGTGCCTCAAGTCGCTAGCCTTTTCGGAGATGGACCAGTGGGCTACAGAGACTGAAAAGGCGACCGAGGGCACATGCAGATGGATCTTTCAGCACCGAGCTTACCAAGCCTGGGATACTTGTGATCAAGGCATGCTGTTGATCAAAGGAATGACCGGCGCTGGAAAGTCGACATTGCTACGTTACGTTCTCGAAAATACTCTATTGTCTAACACCGGAGGCAGTGCCGTTGTACTCTCGTTCTTCTTCCATGCTCATGGCTCAAAACTGCAAAGAACAATGCTCGGCCTCTTCCGCTCGCTCCTCCATCAGCTCCTTCTCCAGGTCCCCGATGTTCTGTCAGACCTCATCACGCTTCAGCAATGGAGCAACGCTCTTGGAAAGCATGGCGAAAACTGGCAGTGGCACCTTTCCGAGCTGCAAGAACACTTCCACTTATCGCTCTCGAAGGTATTAGAGAGTCATCCGATCTGGTTGTTTGTCGATGCTTTAGACGAATGCGGCCATGCGAATGCCGTTGGTCTTGTCAATTATTTCGACACTATACTCCCGGAATTTCGGCATACCGGCTTACAGTTTCATGTATGCTTCACTAGTCACCACATGCGGCCGGATATAACTTCCGTGTTCGAAATTAACCTTGTGCGCGAAAACGCACAGGACATTTCGATTCACTTACAATCCCAAGTTTCCGCCCTGCCAGGGACAGATATTCCGGCGGGAATAGTGGCAGACATTACAAGTCGGGCCCATGGAAGTTTTCTGTGGGCGTGTCTTTTAATGGGGCATGTTATCGATCGTAAACAGAAGGGTGATAGTCTGCGTAGGATCGAGGAAAAGATTCGTGCCATACCTTACGAGTTGGAACAGCTATACCTCTATCTTTTCCTAGGTCAGGATAAGAAACCAGCCTTCATAAAGCTTTCTCAATGGATGTGCTTTGCCACCCGCCCTTTGACGCTGGATGAGCTGCGATGGGCTCTAATCGGCCATGTCAACGGCCTACACATGCCGTATCCAGCACGATGGTCTAAAGCGGGCTTTGAGCACGGTTTAGATGAGATTGGACTGAATTCAGTCAGCAGCGGTCTTGTTAAGGTTGTGAGGTCATTTGATACGCGGGTAGTACGGTTCATACACTCATCAGCCCATGACTTCTTTACCTCAGACTACCTCTCGAACATCAGCGGCAACATGCCTGCGGAATTCATCAAACCTGGTGTCTCTGTAGCAGCGAGTGCACACTATGAACTATCCAGAACCTGCGTTCGGTACTTGACAATGGATGATATTATACGAACAACAATTCACGATCGTGGAGATCTGATCTCCACGTTTCCACTGTTGCATTATGCCACAACATCGTGGCTGTTACATGCAAAACAGAGCGAGAAGATGGGACTTACCCAAGACGACCTTCTAGACTATTTTATGTGGCCGTCAGAGGATCTGTTGCAGCAATGGGTACGGATTTACCATCTAGTCGAGCCAAACTCAGTGGATTGTCCAGCAGACGGCACTCGCATGCTGCATTTAGTGTCACAATATCAGTTAGTGGGGCCGCTACACAAAATACTAAAACAGGCAGATCAACTTGGCATAGATATTGATGTCAAGGATACTCTCGGTCGAACGTCGCTGATATTGGCGTCTAAAAATGGGCATGAGACCGCGGTTGAGCTCCTACTCGCTGCTGGGGCTGATGTTCAGGCTGTGGATGGTCAAGGTCAAACCCCGTTATCATGGGCCGCTAAGAGTGGGCATGAGAGAGTGGCCAAGCTCCTGCTTAATGCTAGGGCTTATATTGACTGCGCTGATAGCTTGGGTGAAACCCCGTTGTCATACGCCGCTAGAAGCGGTCCTGCGTTCGTGAAGCTACTGGTCGATGAAAAGGCTAGTAGAGACATAAGACGCCGGGAAGAGGATTACATCAAGATGATCGAGACCTACGTCAAAGACACGCCTAAGCTGGGGGAATTTTTCCACGGAAAGGATCATTTTATACGAAACATGGCAAAAAAGGTGCTTGACCTTGCCGATGACCTTACGACAGACCTCGGCACCACGGACGTTCTTCCAAAGATCATCAAAGTAACCATGCATCAACACGTTATCTACTGCGGTGAGTAACTTTTTAGTTCTATAAATCATGATACATTCGAATAAGTTGTCCATTCTAACAATTTGATAGATGACAGTCGCTCTATGCGCCGCAACACCCAATGGGAAAACCAAAAGAGCCTCGCTTTGTCTATTGCGAGGACTGTGACACGCATACTTCCCGATGGCGAAGGCGTCGCCCTCCGTTTTATCAACCACAGAATTAACGAAGCCCCATCCCTGGACCTCGAGGGCGTCGCCAGGGTTCTCCAGTCCGTCGAGCCCAGAGGCGCAACACCCATCGGCACGTCGCTGCAAGATTGTATCCTGGAGCCCTTGGTGTTTCAGCCGCTTGCGTCGGGCAAGCTAAGTAGGCCGCTGCTTGTGTCCATTTTCACGGATGGTATCCCTCACTCCGAGAACAAGAACACACTGGCGAGTGTAATTATCAATTGTGGGAAGATCTTGGTAAAGAACAATTATCCTCTCAACTGTGAGTGCTCATTTCCCTTCGGATTTCTTTGGCATTTTTTTTATTTAGCTTGCTAAGCGTGCTTTCGTAGACGTAAATTTCTTGATCGGCCAGATCGGGTCGTCGGTCAATGTTCACGAATTTCTGGGTACCCTCAGGGAAAACCCGGACGTTGCTAGGGTATCTCGCATCTTTGCTGGTATGTATAGTTCTGGTTACACCTCCAGAAGCTCGTAGTACTTACTACTATATAGGCAGTATAGATGATAAGTTTCAGTCGTTCGATGACGAACGTAGTTTAGACCGCTGGGTAAGTAATCCTTCGTAGTAGTTACTTTAGTAGAAGTTTATAGATTACTAATATTCTTCTAGCTAGTTGAAATACTATTTGGACCCTTAGTAGATATTGAGATTTAGTAAAAGAAAAAGATAGTATACTAGATGAAAGTAGTTTTAGATTTAGTATATAAAGTTATAAATATCAAGATTATTAGTAATAAACTTAAAAATACTTTTTTTATTTAAAAATAGATATATACTTAGAATATTAATATAATATTAATATAAATAATATATATTTATATAATATAGTAGTTTTATATTAAGAAGTTCTATATAGATTAATATATAAATTATAGATTTAAATCTTATTAAAGGTACTTTATTTTAATTTCTAAAAGTTAAATAATAAAACTACTCTATAAAGAATATAAAAGAAAGTAACTATAGGTCTAGTTAAGTAGAAAAGGTTAAAGGATATATATTAAGTATTATATTAGCTTAATACCTTATAAAATAACTTAACTTAAAATAACTAAAATATTAAAAATGATTATTATAAAGGAAATAATAATAAAAAAGTTTATTAGTTATTTTAAACTATATAAAAATAATATAAATTTTAATATATCTAAATAAAAGAATAAATTAATTAATAATATAAAATATAGTCTTTTATAGTAGATTAGTATTTTATTATAAAGAAAATACTAATTGCTAAGAAATATTAAGAAATATAATATAATAATAAATAAAATATAAAAGAAAATAGATTTTTATTTAGACTAAGTTTATATTTAATATAATAATTTAGTTATAGTTTTTCTTATTATTTTAGAAAATAGTAGTACTAGATAAGCTATAAGTTTAACTAGGTTAATTTTAATTAATTAATAATTATAAATAATAAAAGGTTTTTTTCTTTATTTTTAAGAAAATAAATTATAATACCTTAGTATTACGAACGCTCCTATATAAGGCACGGGCATATACCGTGGCGGGGTTAGCTATAGATAGGATATAGAAGAAAGGAACATATAGTCACGTGACTACGTTAGGAGTAATTAATAGAT
>NW_007930874.1:9141-13737 GCF_000280675.1 Beauveria bassiana ARSEF 2860
ATATAATCCTACTAGTTATTTTACCTTATATTTTACTACCTTTTAAAAACCCTTTTTAACTAGTTCTTATCTATTTTATAATACCTTTTTTTCTCCTTCTTCTTAACTTATTTTAAATTAATTCCCTTATAATAATAGTAAAAATAGAATAAGTAACTATTTTATCTTACTCTCTTACTAAAAACCTAGGTTATAAATTAGTTATAAATACTCTAAGGTCTACTACTAGTATTTTATTTATTAATTAAATTTAACCTACTCTTCTACTCCCTAAATACCTAGATATTACTATATTTAATATTACCTATATTATATATTAGCTCTTATTAAGGTAATTTAAAGAGTAGTACTAACCGGACGACCTCTTTTTGCTATATAAATGAGCCTCACGTGACCTACCCCGCTATAGTACTTCTAAGGTACCTTGTTTTATTAGCGCACTCTATAGAAAATTAAGTACCTAAAAAGAACCGCTAAAATAGGAAATCTGTTTTTCTTCCTCGCTAACCTTAATACTAACGCCGCCGCTAGCACCCTATACTAACCCCTTTTTCTTCCTTTATTACTATAACCTCTAATGGACGCACCTATATTAATTTTATTGCCGCCGCTGCTAGTATCTCTCTTTAATACTCTTAATAAATTATTTTCTTTATTATAGTAATTTTATCGCTATAATGGCGCTGTAATTATTAAGCGCCGTATGTTAGGAAAGTGGTAATATAATAGCACCTACTATATAACTTCTTATGAAATTTTCTGTGATAAAGGTGGCTAGAGGCCTCTAGAGGGGGCCGGCCTGCGAGAGCGGTTAATATAGAAAACTAAGTGCCCTTTTTATCTTATTATAAGACGAAATTTATCTTTAAATAACCTCTAGACCTATAAGGTAAAAGAGGGCTTCTATAACCACCTGCTATCCCTTGACCCTGCCGCCTATGTTATGTATTAAAAGTGTACTTTAAAATAAACCGCGCTTCTTAGTAACCTTACTAAGCACTAGGCTCTTCTAGCTCGTGAGGTTGCGTAAATTATCTGCGATACGTATGCTAATAAATAGCCCGTCTTTATCTAAAAAGATATATATAATGACCGCTAAAAGATATGATTTATGAGCCTTAATAGCCTAACACTAATATAATAATGGATATAAATTCTGTAGTAGAAAAACCTCTGTTATGTTGTTAGATTTGATGGCTTTACGCCTACGGGAATCTTCTAGACTTACCCTTAGTGTGAGTTAATGTGGAAGTGATTCCTAGAGGTTATTAGCTGTGATAATATATATAAAATAAACTGCTTTAAGCTATACCTTTTTTAAGTTACTGGTATAATAGATTAGAATTCTGTTGTTAATTTAGCCTGGGGCCTCTTTAACTGTGAGACCTTTGAGGGTTATACCTGGCTAGTTGAGTAGCTTGAAGCTTTCTGATGAGGTATTGGTATATTATGACCTGCTGTTGTTATTATAGATGACGAATCTGCACTTAAAAAAGCGTTTCTTTAGATATAGCTAGATGTTTAGTAATAACTCTGCGTATTCTATATTAACGCTAATACCCGCCGTGTGATTTACACCTATTAGAAGGCTATATCTTATGATGTGGAAGAGCTAGCTGTTAATGAAGGCGAGGTTATCGCTATAGTTAGAAGCCCTAATACTAAGGCCTATGATAATTATAATTGCGCTAGTATACTTACTGCCTAGAAGAGGGTTGTTTTTATACTAATAGCTAATGATTTTAACTAGAATTAGAAGGCGATGTGTAATAAATTTTAGCGCTAAGAGTGAATTTTAAGGTATATAATTAACTAATATTTCCCTTTTATTAACTAGTGGGTATAGTATAGAATTAAAGAATATTATAACTTCGGCTAATAAACGAATTTACTGAACGAATCTTGTTATAAAGACGCTAAATCACACCTTGTTGGAGGTAACGGCGACCTCCTTAGGCTCTATAAAGCCCTAATATAAATGGTTAAAAAGAAAGAATAGCATTATAGGGAAAAAGCCGCTATAATGGCCTATTACTAGATATAGAAGTTTAACTGTAAGTGGCTTGGAGAGCTAACTATCTTAATAAGCTATATAGCGCTAGAGCTTATTATTAAGGAATATAATAAAGCTATAGCTTTAATTAAGTAGCTAAATGATCCTTATTATAGGTTACCTCTAGTTAGGCTAATATATTACTTTATAACTTAATATAGGCTTCTTTATATATATTAGCTAAAAAGCTATATTAAATAAGAGATTATAATTAGTATAGATCTGGTATATACTTAATAGTGGCTTTAATAGCCTCTAGTAAGAAAAGGGCTTTTTTTTTATATAAAAATTATACTAATATAATAGTAGGATGTTGAGGAACCCCTCCGCTAAATATAGGATCTAGACGTCGTCTAGAACCTCCGCGGTAGGCCCTGGCTGCCTTAAAATGGTTAGATAGAGGTGCCTTTATTATGGATAATGGAGAGAATTGTGAGACCTTTATAGCCGTTATAATAGGGGCTAGAATCGGTTAATTTACTGTAATTAGGGCGTTCCTTATGACGGAGTATGTGGCTGCTTTGTTTAAGCGTTTATTATATGAGAATATAGGTAGAGCTGGTCGGTTAAAGGCTGCTGTGGCCGCGGAAGAACCCTTTTTCTGGCTAGCTGTGTATATATGTCTTGAAGGTAGCGAAAATGCGTTTTTTAAGTGAATTGGCGAGCGTTGAGAGCCTCTGGAGGCGTGTGGTGGTGGCGGCGCTGGCAGGAATTGGCGCGGAAGAATCGTTGATCTGGGTCTGATGTGTGTAGAATCGTTAAAAATAGTGAAAATGCGTTTTTTAAGCGAATTGGCGAGTGTTGAGAGTGGCGGCGGCGGCGGTGACGAGAGGGGTGGTGGTTGGTGGCGGCAGCATATAGAAAAAATTAATTATAATGTAGTTTTTAAAGGTACTTCTATTTATATAGGACTTGCACTAAAAACCATGTACCTTCTGAAAATCTACTAGTAGCGTCACGTGAGGCTCGTTCGTGTAGCAAAAAGAGGTCGTCCGGTTAGCACTACTTAATTTAAAACCCCTTAGAAAGAGATAAGTACTTGTTACGAACGCTCCTACGTGAGGCGCGGGCATGTACTATAGCGGGGTTAGCCACAGGTAAGACATAGAAAAGAGGAACACGTGGTCATGTGACTACATTAAGAATAATTAATAGATCACCTATTAATCACCATAATTAGAGATTAATAGATAGTTAGATAATTAAGGTGATTAGTCTCTATAGTAGAGATATAGATAGGTACTTAAGGGAGAGGAACTCTTATAGTTAGGTAGTCTAGATCTCTACTAATTAATCTAAGTAATTCTAAGTAATTAGTTTTAAGAGTTTTACTCTTAATAATTCCTTATACTAAAGATATCACTTATTACTACTTTATAGTATTTAAACCTAACTTACTTCCTAAGAAATAGACTAACTATAGACTAGGGATAAGCTATTATTATATTTTAATTAGTCTTATTTAGTAAGTTACCCTTAAAACCTTAAGTAGCTAACCTTTTATAATATTTACTATAAGTAGACTTACTACTAGCGCTACAAAGGTAATTAGCGATCTTAATAAAAAGATTAAGTACCTTCGTAGGTAACTAGAAAAGTTATAGTAGGATACTAAAGCTCTAGTACTAGAAGAAAAGAAGGTAACTATAATACCTAAGTTCCCTAAGCCTAATATATTTAATAGAACTAAAGGAGATATTTACACCTTTCTTACCTAGGCTAAAGCCTACCTAAAGGTTAATAACTCTATTAATAAGGAATCTATAAAGATTCTTTATATTAGAAACCTTCTTATAGGTAAAGTAATAGAATAGTAGGAGCTAACTCTTAAGGACTTCCTTAATAAAGAGGAGCCTGCTAATAAGACTACTTAAATCTTCTAGGAGTATAAGAACTTTAAGGAGGCTCTATAAACTATATTTAGTGACCTAGATAAGATCTAAACTATAACATATAAAATTAAATCCCTAAAGTAGACTAGGTCTACTTAGCACTATGTGTGTGAGTTTAGACATATTACTACTAAACTTAATTAAGATAATAATAGCTAAATAAAACTCTTCTATAATAGACTATAAGAAGATATAAAAGATAAAATCACTAAAGAAGATTAACTTAATAACTTTAATAAATTTATTAAGAAAATTATTAAGATTAATAATTATCTTTACGCTAGATAACTTAAATATAGTAAAAGGGGTATAAGCTACTAAAGTAACCCCCTATAACGTAATTAGGCGAATATAGGAAGACGTTAAAATAGATCTATAGCCTATAGAACTTACCTAGGCCTAATAGAACTTAACGCTACTAGAAAAGAAAAAAGAAAGAAATACTATAATTATAGGAAAGCTAGATACTTTATAAATAAGTATAGAGCACCTAAGAAATAGTAGAAACTAGTTACTAAAGGGAAAGGAGTTAACGTAGCTTACTATAAAGACCTACCTATTTAAAATATTAGTATAGTTAATAATAAAGAATACTTCTTAGATACTAAACGATTTATAGATTATAATAAACTAATATCTAATAAAGACTAG
>NW_007930874.1:13837-21233 GCF_000280675.1 Beauveria bassiana ARSEF 2860
GCGACTCGCTTGTCTGCGCGACTCGCTTATTAACCACGTTATATTAAGGAACTAAACTTATTAATTTATAGCGATACCCCAGTATCTCTGCAGCTTAGCTAACTGATATTGCACGGAATCCATTTATGCGAGCTTTCGAAGAAGCATCCGCATCGCAATGTGACTTAGTATCTTGGATGCGTCGTGAGCGGTGACCGCATCAGGAATCTGTGTTTCGTCAAATGCAAGTTGACTCTTGGGAAGAGATTGCAAGCCGCCACGCCCTTCGACAAAGATCTCTGTCTCGAATGAATCGAAAATGCGATCCGTTATTTACATTCTTTGAGCATTGTTCACAACGACAGCAATCTGACGAATATCATGATTGACGATATGGATCAACCCATTGTTATTGATCTTGACTCTTCTCAACGAGAAGGACAAAACTTAGCACCAAAGCGGGTACCCGTGGCTGGTTATCGAAGGGTCAGAATACGCATTGTTCGTGAATGATCTTTGATTAGTCTCGAGAGGGTTCAAGAATAAATATCTGCTTCTTACATTGTGTAGTTCGCGAAATTCAAGAAGATATTATATAATATAATAGACTTAATAATAATACTATCTGCCTTTAAATAAGATCAATATAGTTATAACTATAGTAAAATTATTATATAGAATTATTAGTATATATCTTTAGTAGTTATTATATATAATTATAATTTTAATATACTACTTATACTAAGTAGCCTATCTAATACCTCTATAATGGTAATTCGACGGAAGACTAGAGTGCTTAAAGAAGAATTTTAGCTTTTTTATTAGGGTTATACTTATACTATATCTATAAATACTTGAACCTAGATATAAGACCCCTTTTTCTATTAGCATGAATAAAAATATAAGTAGCTAGCAATATATTTCAGTATATAATACTACTTTACTCTAGCTCTTTTTGTATTAGGTTTAAGTCAATATTGGCCCCAGGTTGGTGCACGTTGATCGGGCAGTCTCTACTGTCCATTACCGCCACCGCCACCACCCAACCCCCCACCCCCCCCTCCCCTCCTCCTCCTCCTCCTCCTCCTCCTCCTTCTCTTCCTCTTCTTCTTCTTCTTCCATAGCAATAGGAGGCCAATACACCCTACTGCTAAAGTGCGCGTCCACGAAGCATTGTCGCATCTATAAAAGGAAGCATTCACCATTCCATTACTAACTACCTCTCTTTCTGATTTCCATCACACTTGATAGATATCACGCTCTGTTGCATTCACCCCGTGTTTCCTCCGTGAAGTAACAACGACTTTTCGGCACCAGCCCTGTGAGCGTTTGACTCGACGGTTCATTCGAGAAGCCATGTCCGACGCATTTGAATTGCAAGCGCACTTCGAAGAAGACGTGACAAGCGAACAAGCGCGTCTTGATCTTCAGAATCCCTCGTCAAATCAGTTCGAATTCTTCGGCAAGGACTGCCACCCAGATTTGAGCGCCGACGAAAACTTCCATCGATTTTATGCGAGAAACAACCATTCGGAATCTGAAGCGACTCGACAGAATTTCATGCAACAAAACCAGGTTGCACTGTGAGTGACCCTGTGAGCGAATTAACTATGCTAGGATCGAGGTCAAGGCGGCGTTATATAAAATGAACGATACTATGTGCTACATATAGGCAACCGATAGCAAATGAATAGGAGACGGCCGAGCACCCCGAACCGGAGTCAGACTCGAGCCCGCTGCCCCGAACATTTGATGTTCACGAGAATATAAGCGCCGCCAATCGCGTTCAGTCTTGGATGACTGTCGTACGGAGTACGAAGGAGCTGAGAAGGTAGGCACACTGCGCAATGCAGTAAGAGCGAAAAAAGAAAGGGGCAGCTAGGTAGGTCAGTGGCCATTTCTACGTGTCAAGAAATGAACCACTTAGAGCTCTCGCCTAAGAAAGGCGATGGTCTTCTACCTAGCTCGGCGGATTCCCGCTTAGGTCAACGCGATAGCTTACGAGACCTGCCTGATTGTTTACTGCAAACCCTCAAATTACTAATAATGCCCATCCGCGTACAGCCTTGGTTGTGACTTCCCATGTGACTCTGCCATAGAAGGTGGCCCATCCTCAATGGGCACAGGCCTCCACACAGCTGGCACCCCTGATGAGCCAACTATTGATCCTTCACGGATACAATACGATCCCGGAGAGAACTTCAACGGACTACTCCTGGCAGAGAATGTCGAATCTCTCCAGGCCAATGAATTTTGCCTGCCAGAGTCAATTCGCGTCTCGCCTCTCGAGGCTCTTGATATTGCGGGCGTGGCTGCTGTTGATTCGCGTAATGCGCCAGCCCATACGTACCCTCATATAATCGCTCCCGGCTACTGTCGGAAAGTGCAGCAGTAGGTGCTTCTACATGTCTTGAAGACAAACGCAGTACGCTAATGTGTATATAGAGCTGAGCTGATTGAACGGATAAGATCGACCTTAGGTCGGTGGGAGCACCCCGAGCGCGGCTACGGCTACTTCCAGTGCAAAATTTGCCTGACAGCCTGTTCTACAAAGAGCAACCTTAAGCGTCATTTTCTTAAATCCGAGAAGTGCATCGAGAGATGGGAGAGCATGGATATAGCTACACAGATGTCATTCGACCCTTTGGCTGGACGGGTTGATACGCTGGGATAAAGAGAAAGTGCTGTTGATACGGATTTGCGTCGATGGTCTCAGTTCCCCAAACACCCAACAGCGATACGAGCACAGTGATCCGGAATGATGTTACGTCTCAATGCAGTGGTGGATGGGCTTTTAGGAAAGCCTGTTTGGACTAGTGATGGTGATCGTGTACCACAGACCAAGCCAGGGTGCGGCTGTGACGATCGCAGCAACGAGACTAGTTCCACAGTTACGAGGGTCATGGTGAAGGTCTTTACGGGCTTTGGTGGTCAAGCTCAGCTACAGGCCAATTACTCACTGGCCGCTTAGAATTATTTTCAGTCAATAAGAATTCTTGTGTTGGAACACTTGTCGCATAATGGTACCAGGAAAGAAGACAGAATGTGACGTGCAGAGTACAAATAAACTAAGGGCGGCCTAAATTTTCACTGACGGCTGCCCAAGGCATCTCATGTTAATAAGGACTTGGCTTGGTAGTGCTGCTCTCAGCAATCGGGGTCTCTAGCTATCCAGCGGCGACGACCTAATAAGCGATATAAGCCTCAAATGCCTGCCTGCAGGTCAACCGGTTTTAGTGCTAGCCACTGTCGATCACGAGCCCTGAAGGCAGCGGCTAGCTCAGGCGTAGTCAGGAGAAAAGCTTTTGTAGGTCAAAATACGGTAAAAAGTGTTAGAAGAATGTAACCTAATAATAGATGTATTATAATGCTCATCTAGAAATCTACCTACATCTCCTCGCAACAGTGTATTTTCAGCAGACTAACGGTATAAGCCTGTGGGAGACTAACGACAATGTTCGCGCCTCTGCCCTGTACTCCAACAATTACCACTGCTACATTCGTCAAGCGTAGCACACGTCCTGAGCCCGCCTTGACTCTGTCCGACTACAAATCAAGTGCCACAAGTGGCAGAGTTGGACATTCTGCATTTTCTTACACTCTTGCTTGATATACGTCTTGGTGCGTGGCGGCAGCAACGTTGACAGCGCATGATCTAACTGGTGCACAACAACGAACGTACCATTAGAAAGTGGCTATGAACATTGCAGCCACCTAACAGCATACTCCAATCGCTTCACAACAGTCAGAGGTTCTATTTGTTTCATTGGTAGCGCAATTGTATTTGAGAATTGGGCAGCGAGAGATGGCTCAGCTGCATGACATTGTATGCTGTCACATTTGTGGTCTGATGCAGACATGCATAACCCTCACTTGGGCCAACCCTTTTTAACTGCTCCCTCTCCTGCTTTCTCTGATTGTTTTGTACTACTTGTCTTCAAACTGCAGCGCTGTTCTCAATACAATGTGGGACTACTCTCAGATAACATTCGCACTTTCCTCCCCCTCGCGGCTGCGGCTAGAACGCGCTGTGGTGGAAATGAACCAACCTCCAACAGATGTGGAATCTATCCGAAGACGACGTGAAAGTCTACCTGCTGCCAAGGCCGTCTCCTGGGACGACACTAGGGTCACCGTGCATTGTCCCTTCTGCAATGGAACCCACAACCATGGTAACGCGCCTTTTCTACGACATCCGGACGGCCAATTTGTCCAAGACGACTGCGGCCGCTACACATATGTTCAGCCGCGCCCCGAAAGGCGCAACCCACGACTCTCTCACTGTCCAGCAAGAGAGGAATATGTCATTGTGTTTCCCTTTGAAGAGGATGAGCGGGTCTCGGGATTGTCGTTTGAGCTGCGTCAGAAGTTTGGTATCAATTCAGAATTGCAAGAAGAAAATTTCTGTACTGTTGGTCTTCCAAACCTAGCTGCACACGATGAAGAGCAGAGCTCCGGCGGCGAGGATGAGCTTGATGATCTTGAACAGGAGTTGCAGTCTGCTACCCTCGATGACGGCGACTATAAAGTGGTGACAAGGTTCCAGCTTGAGGGTTACCCCAACGAATTTGAACAGCCCGCTTCGGAATTAATCATGTCTGCAGCTTGCATCGGGGATATCAAGCATATAGACGAGCTATTGAGCAACTCACCGAACCCACACGCGCTTCTTCGAATACGAGACGAGAAAGGCTTGTCGTTATTACACCTAGCCGTCCCAAACGGGCACCAAGACGCAGTGAGGTATCTGATTGCTAGAGGCAGTGATACGAACGTGGTAGACAACAAAGGACGAACCCCTCTCATGGAAGCCGCTCTCTGGGGACATCCCGTGCTGGTGGAAATGTTGCTCGAGGCTGGCGCCGACAAGAACAAAAAGGATAAGCGAGGAATGACTGCAGGCCGTCTCGCGGAAGAGTCTGACTGTAATGAAAAAGAAAGACACAAACGAGCTCTCAAATATGCCGAAGACCCATTCACTAAGAAGAAAGACCGGACTCTTATACGTGGCCTGCTTCAACACCCCCCTCCAACACCATCCTCACCTTCAGTATCCACCGCGGACCTCCAAGACGCCTACTTTCACAAATCCCTCAACGCCGGGACCATATCGCTCGTCCTACCCACAAAGGGTATCGAAATTATCCGCCCGCAAAAAACAGCCGCGATTCTAATCCGCGGCGCACCGTTTCCTCTCGTCGCCGCAGTCAGCGGCCGCACTGGCTCCCGCGGCAACGAGTTTCGGGCGCCCGAAGCCGGATTCCAGATGTTGGACGAGGGTTATTGGGGTGCCTCTGAGAATTTTGTCGTGGCCAAGGAACTAGGTTTTACATTTTCGGAAGACCGCCGCGACGGCGCTGAGAGACCCGGAAGCTTTTACGCGTCACATGCCGAGGCGCAGCTCATGTGCTTTTTTGTCAAGAGAAATTACCTATTTCGGCCGCTAGAAGAAGAAGAAGAAGAAGAAGAAGACGAAGACGAAAGAATGGGAGTGCAAGTCGATTTTCTGCAGTTGTTCTTGCTGCAGCCGAGGAACAAGTCGGCCAAGATTGTCGTCAGCCAGACGCCGTGCTTTTCATGCGCAGCGCTAAGGGATTGCATTTGGCGGAAGCTGGGGATTGAATTCATGATTGAGACCCTACCTGTGAAGTGATTTCAGATTTTCGAGTGTAGGAAGAATTAAGAGCAATCGATGACATGGAAATAACTATGCAAGGTCCAGCAAATACCCTGAATAATCACTCCCCTAATATAACGCGTATATGTAAGACGTTTCTCTCGGTATTAAATGTGAGCCTCGACCCTTTAATACATCTTATAACTAGGCCTTCCTTTCTTGCTCTATTACCATTGCTTTGAGATTACACGGAAACATACCTACCCTAGCTTGCTATTGACGCGTAGCACCCCTTTAATATACTTCTCACTTTACTTCGTTACTCATGGCAAATTGCAAATTTTGGAGGCGAGTTTAACCGAATCCTGCATCCGTGTGAGGGTGGACCGCCGTATAACACAACTCACACCTCACTGGCTTATACCACACAACTCACGACTCACGACCCACGACTCACGACTCACGACTTACGACTTACGACTTACGACTCACGACTCACGACTCACGACTCACGCCTGACGGCAACAGCTGAGAAAAAACAGCTCTCGCAAGAGATGAGTTTCTGCTAAGTGATTGGCCCTTGGTAATACTTCAGACACTTAACACGAGTAGGCAATATGCGACGAACACATGACGAATGGTTAGAGCCCTATATATTTATGTATAGCATCATGCGAGCACAGAATAAACGGCGATCAACAATATCTTAATAACTCAGGAGACACGTAATGGTGTTGCGTAGGCTTATTTATCCAAGTAGTGTGGCGCCGGCTCTATATCGCTACTATATTAATCGACCTATTGGGCCTGGGTCCATTGTAGAGCCATGTGGTGAGATGGATGGTGTATGAAATCGGTAAAGAATCAAGTCTAGATACTTTTCAGTCTGCGAGAGCCTCGAACTTGAAACGGGATGGTCTGCAGTGTCTACGGGAATATTGGTAGGATGAGGCTGAGCTTGGAGGAGGCTGAGTTGTGTAAGGAGACTCAACGAATACGTCATGACAATTTATCGCTAATGACAAAGCTATATGCATTCTCTTGGCGCGGCTTATGATAAAGCCTTGTACCCATGCGTGAGGGCCGTTGGTCAAGAGATTGCAGGCACTTCTCTCGGACTCCCTATCGCCCTACATTCTTTTCCATGTCGTCAACTCGAGTCAGAGCCGTACAAATGCAGCATTGTCTAGTGAGAAACTGCCTCGTACGCATTATACCTGGGCCTGAAATATGGCCGGGTACGACTCATGACCACATCCAAGCCGAGAGTTGCATGAGGGTAGCAATGATGGAGATATCCGAACCTTGATCGCTCCACCACCTGTTTCTATAAGAGATGGAATCCGTCGCCGATGTAGAACCATAGAGTCCTCGTCCAGTTCAAGTCAAACACTCTTTTATTTGGCCTCTTGAGTGCTATCCATTGATTTTTTTTCCTAACCATTCCGACAAGCAACCCGCAGCCGCAATGAAGTCGATCCCGATTGTCTTGGCCGGCCTGGCTGCCCTCGCCGCCGCCCGCCCTCCGACCAGCGAGGAGCTATGTGTCGGCTTTAACGGCGATATTGACGCGTGCCAGCGCGAGTCCAAGGTCTGCTTTGACGAGATCGAAGCCAAGAAGGAGCTTTTTACCTGGACCAAGCTATTCAAGTGTACCCAGGCCCGCCGTCCCTCCGCGTCAAGCAGCGCCGCTCCTCCTGATGCTGCTGCTCCTACTACTACGCCTGAGGATAAGCCCGCGCCGCCTCAGGATGGCATCGCCGACGTCGACGGCAAGCGGCCCCCTCGCAGCCGTCCGAC
>NW_007930874.1:21333-112599 GCF_000280675.1 Beauveria bassiana ARSEF 2860
AGGAGGAGCTATGTGTCGGCTTTAACGGCGATTTTGACACGTGCCAGCGCGAGAGTAAAGATTGCCTCGACAAGCTCGGCGATCAGGCGGACTGGTTTACGCTGTTCGATTGTCTCCAGGCCCGCCGTCCCTCCGCGTCAAGTAGCGCCGCTCCTGCTGCTGCTGCTACTCCTACCACTACGCCTCAGGATAAGCCCGCGCCGCCTCAGAACAGCAGCGTCATCAACAACAACAACAACAACAACAACAACAACAAGGCTACCGCGAACAAGGCTGACATCCGCGTCGACACCAATCGCGACGGCATCGTCGACGTCGACGGCACCTCGGATCAGGCCGGCAAGGACACCTGGACCGACGCCGCCGGCGCCATCTTCCTGCCCAACGTTGCCGACTCGGGCGACCGCTGCAAGAAGCTGCACGCCGACTTGCAGCTGCCGAAGCAGCTCGCAACTTTGTACGATACGCTCGCCAAGTGCCACGACGCCGCCGACGGCGAGCAGCGCGCGCCGCAGAACCTGGCCCCCATGCGCACTGTGCCCATGACAGGCCTGAGCGACTCTGCCACCGGCACCATCAGCGTCGCCGACGAAAAGTCACGCGCGCTCGTCCGCGTCTTCCGCCAGAGCAAGGACGGCAAGTGGGAGATTGTCAATAATGACACCGTCTTCACCGCGCAGGACCTCAGGGACGGCCTCACGCTCGGCGTGGATGCCCGCGACACGCGCCGCCCGGACTGGGACGGCCGCGTCAAGGTCGACTTCAGCGTCGGCGACGGCCAGAACGAGTCCAAGGACACCGTCATGCTGCGCGTCGCGCCCGTGCTCCTCCAGCACCACCGCCAGGCTGTCAACGAGGTCTTGACGTCGGGCCTTCCCAAGGCTACAGGCGATTTCAAGGCGTACCTCGACAAAATCATGTCCGGCATCCAGTCCAGCATGAAGGCCGCCGGCATCACCGGCCCCTTGACCCGCCTGCCCAACAACGACGCCTGGGCGCAGGACTACTTTGAGCCCGCGTACGCCAGCATGCCGGGCCCCAACAAGACCGTCGTCGCGCTGCGAGTCATCATCGAGGGCCGCCACGACCCGCGCCTCAACTCGACCAGCATCATCTACACAACGCTCCGCGGCGACGGCGTCGGCGCCGTCGCCCAGCAGCTGCCGCGCCAGGCCAACCTCGAAAAGCGCAGCTCCGACTTTGACGCCGGCGGAAACCTCGAGAGCATCCCGCCGTACGAGCTCAACGGGAAAAAGTACCCCGCTGGTCGCATCATTGTCGGCGGCGACAGTCAGCGCCTGCCCGTCGGCATGGATTTCTTCAAGGCCCAGGAGGTCCAGGCCCCGCTCGTGCTCGACTCGACTTGGCTTGCGGTCAAGCACGTCAACGAGATGGTGCAGGCTGTGCCCGCCAAAACGCCGCGCGGCTGGGCCATCATGGCCATCGACCCGGAGATGGGCCTGAAGATGCTGCGCGACGCCGAGGCGGCCGGCCACGGCGACCAGAGCGTCACCGGACGCCAGCGCACCGGCCCGACCATTGCGCAGTTCCTCAGCACAGAGTCCAACATGGTCGCCGCCGAGGTCGCCGCCAAGGCCATGGCCGCCAACATCGAGATGCTCAAGAAGGAGACGGGCCTTAGCGACGCCGAGATCCACCGCGTCCCCGCCCTCATCAGCCTCTTCGACCTCAGCCAAAAGTACGTTCACAGATCCAGTCGCCGCCGCGGCATCAGCAGCCGCGACGAGTCCGCCGAGGCCGCCCTCGACCAGGAGTTCATGGACAACTTCCCCTCGCACTTGCTCGACGACGACGACGACGACGACGAGGTCGCGCCCAACAACACCACCGAGCAGCGTCGCCGGGCCGCTGCCACCAAGCCTCCCCGCTACAGTTCCGTCCTGCCCAGCCTTGTCAACGGCGTGCCCTTGTCCGACTCGCACTACCTGGCCCCCCAGCCCTTTGGCACCATCATTGACCGCAAGTACATATTTCAGGAAGCCGCCACCGCCGCCTTCAAAAAGGCGGGCTTCACCACTGTTGATTACCTGGAGGAGTGGAGAATTCACTCCGCTTTTGGCGACTTGCACTGCATGAGCAACACGTTTCGCGATATTTCTGAACCTTGGTGGTAAAAAAAAAAAAAAAAATGGCGGAATGTCGTCACAGGTCTTTGTGGCCCATGTAAATGCTTCCTACCAGTTTGTCTGCTTTGGCGCAGTAGAGCCGGCGCGCATACTGGACCCCTGATGGGACTTGAACAACTATCAATAGCATAACACTGATTTCAGTGCTTTACCGGTAGTAATAAATGATGAAGACTGTTTCAACCACTAATAATACTAGCAACAGTGAACCTAGAGTGTTGAGTCTTATCGCCCGACTCTTTTTGTTTGTAGTAGTGCGAGTGAGGATTCTGCGACGACACATTCGGCTTTTATTATTCTACCAGAAAAGCCTCGGCATGATATCACGCCAGTACGTCTCAATGAGTAGCCAAGGATCCATTCAAAAATCAACTTTTTGTAGGAGCAAACCTAATCGTTGGTCCAAAGTTTTCCCCGCCATTGTCCTCTGATGCTTGGCCGTTTCTCTCTGCCAGTAGTTTGAATGCAACTCCAAGTTTGGTCCCCTGGAAACGGCCCCGAGTGCAGGCGGGGTTTAAGACGGTGGACTACATAACTAGTCGCGGAGCACGGTTTCTAGCCAACAAGTGAGCTTTGCTGCATACAGCAAAAAAAGTAAAACAGATGTAAATTTCAAGATTAGCTCATCAATATACGCATGGTTGAAGCCTAGACAGGGGGGGGGGGGGGGGTTCCACGGACGAAATTTATGCGCTGCGCCAGTCATAATGGCCAATGTATCCCCCGTACTCAGCACAAAGCAAGTGGCTATTGAGGTTGGTTTTTTTTTTNTTTTTTTTTTTTTTTTTCCAAACGCCTACAATGTGATGGACAGCAACTTTGTTCTTGTTGATATAGGAGCTATATCTTATCATGCATCAATGCCCCTGCCAAAGGACAAGATCAGGCTGCCCCCTCGGCTTGACTCGCCCGTGACACTGGGTAATTACGGCATAGTTGAACTGGTGGGGAGCAGCCGGCAGCAGGGATAGTGCTTGTTTTGATGCTTGCTGATTACGGATACAATACGCGATGGAGGCATATCAAGGATATCAGCACGGTAAAGAAGCTGGGAGTTGTGTCAAATGACATTTTACAAAATTGTTCAATAATTATGCCAGCACCTTCTTCAATGGCTCACTGTTCCTCTCAGCTGCCGAGGCAACATCCTTGCTTCCCATCACATGGAAACGTGGCGCTGTTTGGGGGTGTGCCGCTACTGCAGGCCATGATATAAAGACGGAGTATGGGGTTTGCCGCCCTTGCCTTGATGCCGTTGCTAGTGATAATTCCTTGTGCCTGTAGTTGGTCGCTCTCATCCCTCTCCTTGCCCCTCGCCCTAATAACGGGGACGTATTTTGCATCCGTATAGAAAAGCGCGGGCTTTTTTTTTTTCCATATCGAAACACGCCACAAAACGGATAGTGAGAAACGGAACCAGACTGATATAACTCGACGACATGCGCAGCGAGCGACGGGGTTGTACGGTGCCGGCTGGGCCATCATGTCTGCAGCACTTTTGACCGCGACGACAGTGTGGCTACAGTAGATAATGAAGTGATTGCCGGGTATTGTTGAGCGACTCGGTCGAGGCGTTTCCAACTTGGAGCTTTGGCGTTGCCAGGTATGCGATTTCTTTATCTGCATCAATCAGCGTGATTAATATCATACCCTCGTATTTTCATATTCTTGTACATGTTGAATGGCGGGTATAATTGTCTATACATCGCCCTGTTCTATAATAAAAAGATTCTATAATTAGGATATCGCAAAGTGGCGCCTCTATTCCATTCCGCATTACTTTCTCGTTCTCCTTCCGATCCTTAGTACACAGCAATGGCACCGTTGGTGCCGCCGTCAAAGGTATCATGCAGCGACTCGAGCTCCTGAACGTGATGCGCCGTCTCCATGCCCTGGCGCCGCGACGCCTCGACGCGCTGCCACGTCCACTCGCCGTCGGCCTCGAGATCAACGCGGCTCAGATCCACCGACTCGTCGCCGAGCTGGTTCTCGCCACTCACCCAGCCGCCGGGACGCGGCGGCAGCAGCCCGCTCGCCTCAAATACGACGGCCGGATGGACCGTCAGACGGCCGAGCTTGAAGACGTACTTGCTAATGGCCGTGGCGTGGATCTTGGTCTCCCAGCCGCCCGAGGCGTCGGTGCCGCGGCGCACGCGATAGCCCGCAAAGCCCGGATCCAGCCACTCAGTCGGCCTAGCGACGCCCGTGGGCACGAAGTGCGTGACAATGTACGCCCACTTGCGGTCCCAGCAGAGGATGCGGCTCCACATCTCGTAGGAGCGGTAGGCGCCAATCTCGCGCTTGAAGCTGCACGAGACGGAGCCGAGCATGATGCCGAGGGTGCCGGCGGCGGCGCGGCCCGTCGTAGGGTCGAGCACGATCTGGAGGCGCGGGTTGGACGAGAGCTTGGCGAGGCCGGCGCGGCAGAGGTACGAGACGAGCTGCGTGCGGGACGAGTCGAGGTCGGCAAAGTAGGTCGAGTTGGACTTGTGCAGGTTGTAGTCAATCTCGAGGAGCGGCGCGCGGGTGCGCGTGATGATGTGGCGGTAGAGCGCGCGGGGGCCGAGCTCGGGCGCCGGACGAATGACGTTGTGGTGGATGATGGGGTAAAAGATGCGGTACTAGAGACGGTTTGTTAGAGGATTGATTGGGTCGAAGCTGTAAATCCGTGAAATAATGGGACACTTACTGTCCATACAAAGGGCATATTCTTCATGTTGAAGAGGACAAAGACGAGCAGCAGGACGCGCGACGTCCGCCCGGGGCCGGTGAGAAACGTGCGAACGGCCGTTTTCCAGTCGATGCGCGAGGCAGCGTAGCCCGCGGATCCGAGGACCAGCGGCACGCCGACGCGCACTATGACCTTGAAGGACATTTTTGGTTTTTTTTTTGTTCCCTGTGTAGATTCGATGCGATGCGACAATGTGCGCGCTACCTAGGCGGCGAGGGCTTTTGGGGGGGAGGTGGTTGTTTGGTGGTGGACGCGTTGAGTGATTGCGCCGCGTAGGGAGACGAGAGGATGACGAGGACCAAGCGCCGCGGCCCAGAGAAGCAGCGTTTGAGAGTGGCAGAGGATGGTTGTAGCGACACACTGGCGCATTCATAGACAAAGAAAATTAGGAAGGAATCATGAGAAAAGAAAATCAAGAAGGGAAAAAGAATGGTGCGAGAAGAAGTTAGATGACGAAATTCAACTCCTTGGTGTCAAGGGACACGGGAATTTACGAAATGCGATAGATTAAAAATCGTCTGTGCCTGGGCCGAGGTACTTGCCTACCTACCTAACTATTCTAGCGGTCCGATACGCTTCCCGTCGCACCGTGGGCGTCGCGGCTTATTTTTGTTGGGACGAGCATGGTCCATTGAGATGACTCTGTCAACCTCGTTGAAAATTCGCTACTTTCTCGAGTATTGGCCGAATGAGAAACCTCCTCCTCCATCATTGCCACCTCTTTGAAAAGGAAAAAAAAACCGGCATGTTCTGCGTGGTTTGGCGTCCCACAACCACCCGCGAACGACTTTCTCAAGCAACCTCCCTACAGGCCCATCTAGTTAGTAACATTCTACAGCGCCCTTTCTAGCTCCTCCATGTCCCCCAAGACACCCCTTCCACTTTACCCACTCCGCCTCGCCGCCCGGCAGTCCTCCTGCGAGCGGCAACCCCGTGCCGCCCATCCGCGTCCCCCGAACCCCCGCGCAGGCGACTAATGGCCTCCTTGATGCCCCGGGAATGCCGTTCCGCACAATGAGCTCTTCCCATGCAGCTTCACGCGGTACTGCAGCAGCGGCCCGCTCCACGCGCTCTCCGCCTCTGACAATTGCCTTCCCCCGTCTGCTTTCTTGGACAGCGCAAAACAACCGCACCAGCGACTTGGGGAAGAAGTCGGCGGAGCCGTCAAATGGCGCCGGCGCAGCCCACGCTCACCACGGGCAGCAGCTGCTGGCCCAGCCCGGTAAAGACGCGAAATGTGGAGCCGTCAATGGCCGGGTTGGACGCAATCTGCGTGAGTTGCGAGACGTCCCCGTGGGAGAGCTTGCAGCCGACAATGTTTGGGTGCTGCGACAGCGTCTCAAAGGTAGCAGGCGTGACTTTGACTATGTTGGACACGCCTGGATAGTGATATCTGTAGCCGATGCATCAGGAAAAAAAAATACTTGCCCGCGTACATGTACGTCCATCCAACACATCTCTCCATTCCACTTACACCAGGATCGGAATCGGACTCTGATCCGCCACCCACCGCACGGAACCACGACACGATGGCCCTCTCCTGCGTCGTCATCCGGCGCATTGTATCCCGGCAACGAGCACCATGCCGCCCCAAATCCGCGCCCCGCCTCCTTTTGCATCCCGCAGCTGCTCAACCCGTTTTCCTCGACGCTGTTTGTCGCCGTGCCCGCCACGAGCGGAAACGCTGCGGGAATCCCGGCAAAGCGTTCCAGCGCAGTGCGAACGAGGCCGGTTAGCAGCGCCCGCGCGGTCGGCGCGGGTTGAATGGCGCACCCGCCCTCGCCCGTGGCTGCCGAGCATTCGACGAGAGCCCGTGATGCCGCCGCCGCGCGCCCGAGATATACGGGCGTGAGGCGGGCCTGCGTGGTCGTGGTCGAGGGGGGGCGGGGTGGTGGGGTTGTAGGCGGCGGACGGACGGAGCGCCGAGCAAAAAAAAAGGTTGGGATGGCGCACGTAAATGCCAGGCGGCGGGGGAGCAGCCATGCTTTTTGATGTAGTTATGGGATATGGTTAAAACGGATCGATAAAAGGTGATGATGGTGTCCAAGACGCATGCGCTGAAAGACGGGCACTGCATCTATAAATGCTCGCTTGCCGTTCGGCCGTTGGGACAATGTACCACGGAGACGATGGTGGGAGGGTCACTCTGGTGGCGGACCTGAAGCTGCACCGTGATGGGGTGACATGCACTGCCAGAGTCTCTTTCCGGTGCATAGATTTGATCAGTATTTTTATTTTTATTTTTATTTTCTTCCTTTGTTTTATATATAGCGGACCGTGGTTTGCTGCCGGGGCTTGATGCTGGCAGAGTTGAACTACCAGTTGTCCGCCCGCGACAACAACAACATCCAGCACGGCGCCATCTATGCGAAGGTATTTTCCCCTAAATCGCGCTTGCATCAACGCCTGGTTTCGCTGTTCTACCCATGATTTGACATGACTATATCGCAACATCATGATCGAATGACCTCTGTGCCCTTGGCTGGCTCCAGCACCATCCAGCGACACTCTAGTTCCTTATTCTCGTTGTGGAACTTGAGCTTTTCGATAATCTTGTTGGCAATCTCCTCAAAGTTGGACGTGGCCAGCGCCAAGATGGTCGGCCCCGCGCCCGACAGGCACACGCCGAGGAAGCCCGGCTGGGTCTTGGGCGACATGGACTCGACGACCTGGCAGAGGCCCGGGATGAGCGTCTGGCGGTAGGGCTGGTGGATGCGGTCCTGCATGGCGAGGTGGATGAGCTCCGGGTCGGGCGGCGACTGGCCCAGCGCCACGGGCAGCAGGGCGATGCGCTGCAGGTTAAACGTCTTATTGTCGTGTCAGCTGGGGCGGTCCAGTCCAGTTCTCTCTTCGGGGCTTGCTGTGGCTGTGGTGTGGGCTCGCGTTGTGCGCGCAATTTTAACGTACCACATCGTTGCGGGCATACTTTTCTGGCAGCACCGCGCGTGCCTCGGCGGTGGGCACGACAAACTCGGGCACAATGGCCACGGCCTTGATCTCCTTGTTCCAGGGAAACTCGATGCGGTGGCCGATGCCGACGGGCGGCTCCGGGGGTTTCTTGCCCGTGTCGACGCCGCCGGCCGGGGACGGCAGCACCTCGCTGAGCGGGACCTCGATGCGCGAGGCGTCCTCGGGTTTGAGCGGCATCAGATATGTGCCGACAAAGCCACCAAACAGCGCAGCACCTACGTTATCCGGATGTCTTTCTGTAATTCATAATCCGCGGTTAGCCAATGTTACATCAACTTTCGTCATCGGCCCGATGGTCCGAAACAAAGGGCGCCACAAAACGTGCCAATCATGAGACAGTAGTCAAAGAGGCGGTTGTTATCCAGGTGGTGCAGGCCGCCGAGCTCGCGACCCAGAAACACGCCGGCAACAACGGCCGCGCCGGAGCTGCCCAGGCCGCGACCGAGCGGGATCGGGTTCTTGATGTGCACGTGCGTCTCGACCGGGAACGCGCGCTGGTCGTGGCAGCGCAGGACGTAGAGGGCGACGCGCGTGATGAGGTTGCTCTGGGGGTCGAGGCTAATGTCGGCGCCGCCCTCGCCCTGGCCCTCGTAGGTGATGCGGCAGTTGAGCGGCGCCTCGGAGCGCGTCTTGCCGCGGTCGACAGTCACCCGCAGCTCGAGGTAGATGGACAGGGCCAGGCCAATGACGTCGAAGCCGGGGCCAATGTTGGCGCTGGAGCACGGCGTCTTGATCGTAAACGACTCCATGGCTGTAGTTGAAACAGCAGGGAGCAGCAAGGACGGGGAGAAGAGACGGCGAGGTGGTCGTCGAGGGGCGGGGGGGATTTCGAGCCCAATTGGGGGGAAAATGAAGAGGTGCTGGTAGACAGACCCTTTTGGCAGGGGGAGAAAGCGATTTTTTGAAAACGGACGGCTTGTGACTCTTTGGCGGGGCACCGATAACCGGAGCTAAAAAAAAATCACGGTACTTTGTTGTGGAATGACACTGTAAAGGTGACAAGTATAGCTAAGCCTACAAGATGTGCTTCTAGATTTTGACGCCTGCCATGATCAATACGGCATCTTTTTGGATCTTTAACACGGCTGTTTCCTAGAGCGGTGCTTGATACCTCCCCGATGCAACAACAGGCAGGGCAGACACCGCTAATCTGCAGTGGATCTTATTAGCGCTGCGGTCGCTGCAAGAATGCGGATCTGCACCTTTCTAGGCCCGTGCTTCGTATATTGTACGTTAATATTGTACGTTAGAAGTTGCTGCAGTCCCGGCCTGACCCTCTTCATCATCCAAACATCATCTTCACTCATCGATTCCAGAGCTTGATATCACCATTCATCAAGAAAGATGACGTTTTATGCTACAAAGCTGCTCAGTGGCTTGCGGTCCGGCCCGAGGTAGACAATTGCTGCCTCATGACTTTCCCACAGCATCGGCGAGTAATACACCAACGGAAGCTCCTTGTATGCCAGATGCACATTCGAGCGGATAAAGTCCCCAAACTCGGTCCCCTCAAAGCTCACAAGAGAGTGAAGAATCTGCTGTACCCAAAACATTCTTTGCGTCAGACCATCTACACCGGCGCAAGGAAGCTCGAGGGCTTTCGAAACGACCTGCGACTGTCTCTTGTGGTTGGCATCCGTGTGCTGCTTCATCTCGTCTCTTGAATACAAAAGCTCAAAAAGGGACTGTAGCATGACTCCATGGCTGCTTGCGGAGCCGTCTTTGATCTCTTGGGCGAGTACAGCTGCCATGACAGCAAGGTCTCTGAATGGTGGGAGTTTCGAACGAGGCTCTTGATCTGCCACAAATCTCTGCACCATGGCAGCTCGCGCAGCAACTACTCCAGTCTGACCAGACACTGCAATCACATTCGGAAGCGGTTTCTTATCCGGGGGCCGAAATTGCATCCGCGCCTCTACGCTCTCCCACAGCTTCGCTGAATAGTGCGCCCGCCATTCGTCGCCGGTAATGCCATACAGGGCCTTTAATGCCTGCAGCGTGAGCGACTCGACCGATCCAGACCACGCAAAGCCATTGCTCTGAGACGTTGGTGTTGCAGTCGCGACTGCTGCATGGACTGTTTGGACCCAGAAATAAGCTTGCGTCTCCGAGTATGGCGATATTCCCGTAGTGACTGCGCGCTCCCGTATCGTCGAGGCCTGCAGCGCAGCCAAGGCTGCCTTGACGATCGGACCGCGTCGCGCCTTGGACGCCAGTGTTTGCTGGACCACGGTCAGGCCAAACCCAATAAGTCGGTCTGCATCGGCCGCTATGGCTGGTGGCGCATACTTGGATTGTCGTCGCTTTGTCGTCGCGACAGATGGGAGAGGCTTCAGATCCGGCAGACACCAATGGTCTTTGGAATTTTGGGTAAACAAATAATCCCTTGAATAATATCTCGTCCAGAGCCTCGAATCGGCAAGTGTGGGACTGTGCAAGAGGACACTTTTGAAATCTTCCCTCTGCAGCGCCCTGCTGGTGTCTAGACTATTGATATAGTTGGCGGCGGCAATTTGAAGCTGCGCCAACCAAAACACCGTCATCGTTCTGCAAGATGATCAGCCACAAATTTTCGCGCAGGTACATCAAGAGCCAGGGTGTTTTCTCACCGATGAGTCGTGTTGCGAAAGCGCTGCGGGTTTCCCGCTCGCAAGCGTTCCAGATGACTGACAAACGTGTCTGCTGCATCAAGAACACCGTTTCCCTGTTCAAAGGCTCCAATCAGGACAAAGAAACCAGCTTTGAGATGATTGTAATGATCCCACGGCGCCACTGATCCGTCTGCAAACGCCTGCCAAAAGTCGGCCGTGGTCATGCCATCGGCCCCTGTCATTGTCTTTGCTCGCTCATCATCATCTGAAGCATTCGAGGCAGCAGTGTCGGCCTTTGTATCCGGCTTTTTTGTCGCTTGTGGTGGTACGACTTGAGCACTGCCATGCTTGTCCCTGAGCATCTCGACGACCTCATCAAGGACTGTGCTCGGGTTCTCGCTAGTCGTGGCAGAAAATCCAGGACAGTCGAAAATCTTGATCGCTGCTGGCCTCTTGCATGATGCAGCGAGACTCTCATACGCCGCCTTGATTTTTGCCATGTCCTCGGTCTTTGTAGCCGCCACCATTAGATCCTGCACGCTGAGCACGATGAGAACCGGCACATGACGCAGTTGGTCGTCGCGAATCGAGCTCTTGAGCAAGTCCAGCTGCTCATCAAGTCTTTCCATGTCGGCACAGTGGTGGACGAAAATGACAAACTCGGTGTTTTGAAAGTAGTGTCGATACAGCGGACGAATCTTGTCGCACCCTGGTTCAATGTCAGTCTTGGCCATCATGGGAAGAGAGAAAAGGGCGCGTGCGCTCTCACCTCCGACATCCCACACGGTAAAGGCGTAGCCGGCGGGATGGTTTATCGTCTCGACGTTGAATCCAATGGTCGGCATCGTCGTGATTGTCTCTCCAAGGAGCCAGCGGTAGAGCAGTGTCGTTTTGCCTGCATAGTCTACGCCCAAGAGCAGCACCCGCCGCTCGTTGGTGCGCCAGAACATCCATTTCCCAAGCTCTGCAAAAAGACATTAGTCTAGATGTCTATGCGCATGAATAAATGTCACGAAACTCATTGTGTTATTTTATTTGTCAACAAGAAAGATTTTTTGACATGGTGAAAAGATTCAATGGTCAGCGGGCAGCCACGTCATTATACAGCTTGCGTGTGTCTCCAGGCAGCACAATTTCCACCATGGGGCTAGCTGTATGTCGAGGCGGATTGGCGATTTTACACAATGAAGCCACGTCGCGACATTGTTCAGGCAGCCTCATATAAGTCAGGGGTTCAAAGTCCATTGTGGTTTCTCCGCGGCGCGATACGATTTTCAAGAAAAGTTTTGCGACTCTGGCATCGCGATTATGGCGACCTTCGAAATGAGGCTATCGTGAACCTTAAAAAAAAACAAGTTGCACTAAAGTGAGGTAATGCAACACGGCCTTGTGGCCTGCCCATACTGATACAGATGAAACCTCGAAAAAATTCGAGCTACCCTTTTCTGGTCACTTGCACGCAGGGTCGGACATGAGGCTCGTCATGAGCCGCAACATACGTAACGCTACGAATCTTGGTCTGCGCTCCATCATATCAACCTCTCTAATATCAATAAAATGCACGTCGAAAATAATCTTTTTTTTTTTTCCCTCAAGCATATGCCATCATAATCCCGCCGCAAAACCCCGGTTATATCCCAAAAATAGATTGCCCTACCTAGCGCCGATCGACGCCAGCTCGTATCTCCCTGCGCCGCCGACCGCTCACGCGGGACGAAGCCGTAATGGACCCGTAGTTAGTATAGCGCACAGCTGCTGCCGCTTGCAGCTTATTCGCTGCAAAAATGACAGTGCTCACCGCGGGCATTCTCCCCCCCCCGCCTTCGGGCTCAATACGAAGTTGCCGCTGTTTGCTGACACGGTCCTTCTCCGAGGGGAAGCGGGGGGAGGGGGACCAACTTGCGAGCCCTGGTCACCCTGCTTGTTGTACGCCGTGGCCCGGCTGGTTTGGCGGATTGGTGGGTGGTGCGACAATGTTGTCTTGGAGAGGCAATTGCGGCGGACTCGCGGGGCGGGCGATGATGCTGTCGCTTGTCAAAGCCCACATTACACGGGAACACAGCATATTTTGACTTCGTATACGGACTGCGGGAGGGGACCGTCCATTGTCGAAAGCCTGTTTTGAGAATAGCGTTGTATATAAGGATCAGACGAGTGCCAACTTGGCTTTCAGAAATCAAAATCTCTTCTTTCACCTTTAATTTTTCACACATCCATCTAATAAACCATTTTTTTTCTTTTTTTCCATTTCAGCCATCATAATCATCATCATGCATTTCTCAAGCATTTTCAGTCTTGCTGCTCTTGCCAGCGCAGTCATGGGAACTACTGGTAAGCATACCACCACACACACACACACACGCACATATATATACATGACGACTTGACATTGTAATTTTTACCAACACACAAACTCACAGTTTCCTACGACACTGGCTACGATGACGGCAGCCGCTCGCTCACCAAAGTCGCCTGCTCCGACGGCGACAACGGCCTCATCTCCCGCTACCACTGGCAGAGCCAGAGCCAGATCCCGCGCTTCCCGTACATTGGCGGCGCGCAGGCCATTGGCGGCTGGAACTCGCCGGCGTGCGGGTCCTGCTGGAAGGTCGAGTACAAGGGCCGCTCCGTCACGGTGCTGGCCATTGACCGCGCCGTCAGCGGGCTCAACATTGGCCTGCACGCCTTGAACGACCTCACGGGCGGCCGTGGCGTCGAGGTTGGCCGCATCGAGGCCCAGGTTACCCAGGTTGATGTCGGCCAGTGCGGCCTGTAAAAAAAAAATACGGGGGGTTCAGAAGCCGGGCCCATGAAAAAAACTATGCATTATGAATCTTGGTTGTTGCACTTTATTAATGGAGATTTTATTTGATTAGTAATACAATTTGTGATAAAGCATCATCCTTGTCCATCAGGATCCGTGCCACCTTGATCGTTTTCTTCATCATATCGTGGGCTGTATCGTCGGGGTCTGCAGCCAATGATATATTTGACCAGCCGTTTCCCGAAACAGTGCCGAGGCATATAATCTGTGAAATCCCAGCAAAATGCCACCAACAGGAGCATCGCTCTGTGGATTGCATGCGTAGCACTGCAGTTGGACTTTTACCTTTTGCGTCCCACCAACGGCATCAACTTCCAGTCGTTGCACGCTCAGTCGATGGCAACCCGCAAACTGGCTCATGTCTGACCCGAATAAAAAATCGGCATGACTTTGCGTCGTGCTACTCGAATCCCCAGTCGCATCATCCGCAAGATGAATGTCTGCAAGGCGGAAAACACCAAACAAGACCGTGTGCAGCTCTGGCAGCGAGGCTTCTGACAGTTTGGCAGCGTTCCATATATGCGCAGGCACTGTAGTGGAAGCGAGATCTACAAAAAATAACTGTCAGCAAACGAACCCAGATCACGCTTTGGGGGTGTTGGGAAAAACATACTCGAGTATTTCGCATCTTGTAATTTCAGCAAGGTTAAAGCTTTGGCTTCGAGATAAAAAACCCAGCCATTGAAAAAGTGTTTAGTCGCTTGCGCCAAGATGGTTTCGTCCGAGATGCCCTTGTTGAGCGGCACGTGGAGCGTCACAGTGTGCGTGTCCACTGCCCGACTTTCTTTCCTCTGCGGGTTGACATGATTGGAGATTGTCGGAGAATCGATAAAAGACAAAGGTGCAGTGTTTTCATCCGTGATGCCCAACTTTGAGCCCGCAGCTATTCGCCGCGTGGTACGGCTGACGTAGATGGACGTTGTAACAATGGCAGCACCCGCGGCCACGGAAGACGCAAGGCGCCAGACTGTGCGTGATGGAAAAGACATTGCAATGAATAAAGGATTCTTTTTTTAGTCGTATGGTTGATTTATTTGAAAAATGATTCATTGAAACGTAATTAATTCCGCGCGATTCCTTTGCGGCCGCCTCGTTCTTATTAAGTGCCGGGTTTGCAAGGCTGAGCAGCCCGGTTCAGCCCGGCTGGCTCCGGAACTGCATCGTGCCAACGGTCAGCTGCTCACTTGTCGCGGCAGCTCTCACGGAATGTGCACCAAAAGGGCAACTGTGACTCAATTACAGAAATCAGTGATTATTGTAGAAATTATAGCTCATCTATTTAAATTATTGGCGAGTCACTTGGTCCCGCTCTCTCATCCGACGAAAAAAAAGGCCGTCTCATTTTCGCGTCAACATCAAACATGGCCGAAACTAGTCAAAGAGCAACATTTTTTTTTTCTTTTTTTTTTTTTTGATTCTAGATCTCCAGCAGGCCAAAAGATTAGCTTTCAATGAGACCCTCGAAATTCTGCGTGCTAGCCGCCGCGCCTCTCGGCAGCGGCCCAGACGGAGGATGAATGTCGGTCCAAGGCTCAAAAATGGTCGTGCCCTTGAGAAGCCCTCCAATCGTCTCCCAAATTGTCAAAAAGGCAACGAGCCCCATGACCAAGACCACAAACTGGGTCGCGTTGAAATGCCCATGCGTAGCTGGAATCACCATTAAAATGACGGCAACAACCAGGCGCATGCCGACGCGCAACGTCTTGGGCAGTATGAGGTCGTGGCGCTCCTCTGCCTTGTAGAGCATGCCGTACACCCAGAGGCACAGCAAGCCAATGCCGAGACCAACGCCCAGAAGCCATCGCTGTCCCTCTTCAAAATCCTCGACACTGACGCTCAAGGCGGCAATGTGGCCGGCGATGAGGAACGCGGCCGCCATGGGGAGGTGCAGCAGGAAGAAGCCAAAGGCGGTCCACGCAGAGCGACGGATAGGGTGTGTGGCTTTCAGACTGCCGTCGCCGCTGACATAGATCCAATTGAGACAAAAGGCTATAACGAGGGTGCAGACAGCTTTGCCATAGCCAGGCGTCAGGCCAATCCCGGCCGGGTTGCCCACAATGACAATGTACACAAACTCGCCGAGGATGATGATGAAAAAGGCCGCCATGCGATCAATCTCGTGCGCGATATCAACCGCAGTGCTGTAACGGAGCTTGAGGCGGCGCTTGAGCCAGGGACTCAGCGTCACGCTCCACGTCAGCTCCTGGTAGACGATCATGACGGCGACGACGCCCGCCTTGGCGCCGACGCTGACGCTCTCGAGAAACAGCGGCGTGGTGATGAGCAAGCCGACCAGCATAAAGCACGTCATGATGCGCGCCTGCAGCCGGTGCGCGTAGCTCGCAAAGGAGCTGACGAGGAAAAACAGCATCGTGGTGAAGCGCGCGGCGACGTAGGCGCCGGCGGCGGTGCGCATGGCGCCCAGGTCGTCGTCGACGTGGTTGGCATTGTTGGCAAAGAGCACCAGCAGCGCCATGACCCAGAGGATGGTGAGGCGCTGCACCAGGTCGTCGGTGTAGTACGAGTTCATAATCTCGCGCAGGTCGACCCAAATGTGCCACGCCGGCGTAAAGGTGAGAATGTACTTTGCAACGTGCGCGCCGTCCGGGTGCTCGCTGAGCTCCTCGCTGAGATTGGCGACAATGGCAACGTCTAACGAATGGCAAAGTTCAGTGACACAGTCCTCTCAGTGCAAACTACTTATGTTGCGCAGATTGCATGGTTAGGAGCTTGACTCACATAGTAAATCTAGGAATAGCTCAAAGCGGCCGGCTTGGCGCTCCTCGTCGCTGTCCTTTTGCAGCTCTCCATCACAGAACCACTGCAGCGCCTTGGGCCGCTTGATAATGTAGTGCTCGCCCTTGGCGTTTTCTTGGAGTTCGTTGCAATTCATTGTCCCAGCAGCGCGCGAATAGTGGTATTCTACCGTCTTTTTTTGATGCCTGCCAAAAAATTGCGAGCGCGCGCCACAGGAATCTGGAATTGATAGTTGAAGGGATGGATGTTGTTTAGCAAAACGACCAAAACCTTGCCGAAATCTGGGCAAACGGTAGATGGCTACCGAGAGCGGAGCCCAAAACTCTGTGATCAGACTCGTTTTTTTTTTTAATGCCACGCTAGTGAGTGGCTCGACACACACCAACTTTGAATATATTTATTCTATTAGCGGCCGAGCGTTGGACGAATGCGGAAGGGAAGTCATTCCCTCGCCGAGTTTGGCGAGAGTTGGACAACGATCCTGACTGGCAACAGACTGGTGATAAAATGGCAGATTGTAACATCGTCGAGGGCATGCAATACAATTGCTTCGTGTCTGGCAACACGTCAATCCTTCCGCTCTAGTCACCCGAATTTGCATAATTGATGCGGGGCCTGGCCTTGATTCTAGATCTCCCCTGAGCCTTTATCTTTATAGTCGACCTGGTATTTACCTGATTCAGCTAGTGTCCTTTTAGCGGCTGAATCGTGCAGCTGCCACTCGTTGTTTAGTCAGGCTTATAAATCGTCGTGTAAAACACATCTTCCAAGCACGCGGATACCAAGGCCTTTCGGTATGCTGAACCTCTCCTGCTCGTATATATCTGTCGTTTTCATCAGACCTTGTCAGCTCTCAGCCCAAGCTTTGATTTATACCGGGGAGTCTAGAATCGGCAAAGACACTAAAGGCCGAGACACAGTACCCCGCGCACATTAAATGTCTCTCATCTGTGCCTAACCCTAGGGTAGCAGTGCATCCTGATTAGGCTGGCTTCGACCATGTCGACTATATATATATTACCTTTGATACCCAGATTGGGGTTTAGCTATCTGCTTCATGTCGCTCCTTTTTTAGCATTATTTACCCTTGAATTCGATCTGTGAAAATTCGACTTTGTACAATACAAAGGAATATCAGCCGCGCGGTGTCATAACGTCTTCGGCCGTCTGCTTCATGAAACCGCCCATGGCAATAATTTCACAGCAAATGAATCAGTTTGACAGCAAGTGAATCAATCTGACAGCAAGTGAATCAGTGCCGATTCAGCACATGCGCCATTGGCTCATACCTTGAACCGCTTCAAAAAATCCAGTCACAAGACAAAGCCAGGGTTGGCACAGTAGTCTAGGAGAAAAAAATATGGCATTGTGATACATAAGTTTGGTATTACATATATAAACACTGCATGAAAACCTCTCTCTAGATCTTGAACTCTCGTCATCATTACACTGTTTTTTTTTGGCTCTTTGCTTTTTCCAGTAGAAGCCCTGCAAAGCCTTGGCTACAGCTCTAGATTCTTGTGAGGAGACAATATCCATCGGTGGTTCGGTGCAGTCATTCACAATGCTCTAACAATTTATTCTAGACAATCAACCGCTTAACAAAATGCTCGACTTCTCGTTGAAGGCTCTCGTCCTTGCTAGTCTTCTAGCTACAGCAACTGTCAATGCTGGGTCTCACAGCACCGCAACAGATAGTACAGTTGCATCGCCTTCTCGCTGCTTTCCTGACGGAACTCATTGCCATCGACTTGATGGTCATTCGCATAGTGATAGCTGCGCTTGGTGTTGCAGTTCTTTTTATTCATGTGGCAACTACTGCTACTGTGGTTAATACCGAAATACATCAATAATCAACGGAGCAAGTATGACGTGGGCTGAGTTGCTGCTCGAGAGATGATCGGAAGTCGGGACACTCATCTCGGCATTTGTTTGCGCTACACTCATTCTTGGCAGTAGGCTCAGCGGCTTCCAGATTTGCGCGTGTCGATTTGAATCAATATACAAGGCCTGTGTCGGTGTTTAGATAAAATCGATAGACTTCTGGATATCGATATATCCGCATTGACGTTTATATAGCACATGGCGAAAATTGGTATCCAATTACGCCACATCAATTTATAGCAGTCGAGAAGAATGTCCAACTCCTCAGCCTCTTTGTCAATGAGCTATACAGCATCGCTTGAAAGATCTCCCTGCCGCGTGCGACCCAGAACAATGATACCTTCGAATATCCAATGCCTATAGGGGCCGTGGGGTCATTCCCAGATGTTGTATTATCATTTGTACTATATAAAATCTAGAGCTTGAGCTGCTGAAACCCTTCAATATCCAGCCGGAAAAGGCTGTACGAATATGAGCAACTACACTATCTAGCATTATGTAGGTGCATGCTACGGATACGGATATGGCACTCCTTCAATCACCCTTTGAGGCGGTGCAGGGGCCTCATGTTTCGCAGGATAGCAACTATATCTAGCACCTCTTCTTAGTCCTTTGCTACCACCAAGCATAACGTCCCGAACACCAGTCTCTTCTTCGTCCCCCATCCTCGGAGGATTGCTTGTCTCTTTCACTAAGCCATCCTGGAGTCTCATCAAGGACCCTCAGAGCATTGCGGTCGTGACAAACTCGCAAAGGCAGTGCGTCTGATATCGACACGCCAATGCACATCATGGTAATCCGTCCAAGCGGGCTGTCCATCGCGGGACCGAAGCGGCGTTGAAGGCAAGAATGAGTAGGCATGCGAGATCAACGGCTAATAGCACAGAACTCATAAATATGCCTGCGAGTCTAATGACCGGAGTTTGTAGGTTAAAGCCTATATTCCGCGAAATGAGGAGGGTAGTCTGACCTCTGGTTGACTTGCCGCCGTGTGTGTCATAGCGCACTGTCTATATCGGAATGCTAGTATACACGAGGACTCACACAAGGCAACATAGCCTGGTTTGCACTCTGGACCGCATATCACGATGGCTGTTCTTCGCGTTTAGTGGCTATGCGGCTGCATGTTGCATGACGAATTGTTTAGCTGTATTCGTAATCACCAGATGAATGCGCGATTTGATCATGAAGGCTTGCTGTTGAACCGCTCCGCCATATCACTGATCAAACATCCTGAAGATGTGCTCTTGCAAAATTCAAGTTGTGTACGGATTAAGTGTGCGAGGATTTTGTACTATGTGATAGCATGTGGTTGTCTTGGGTCGTAAGGCTCACAGTAAGGCGTGACATTGCACAGCCTACGCATGCTACAGGCAGCCAAACGTTGGACAAGAATTGGGCAAGGGCAATCTTTACCGATGGCAGCTCATTTGAAGGCCTATAATTCAAATAATATTATTGTTGCCTGATGCGCCACAGACGTTGCCGATGTCCTGCCCACGACGAATCTTCCAAGGCCAAAACACTAGCTAGTCGCAGTCTTTTCCTTTTTCTCCAGGAACCTTCTCGTTTCTTGTATTCCGTAAGAGTACATATAGGGAATAATTGATTTTTGTTGGGCGAAAGACCATCGCAGTAAGCACACCCCAGCTGCATTATTCATAGTCTCCTGCGCCCGAACAACTACTATATTCCTCGCACCTACCCAGAACCGCGATTTTCACGCATATAGATTATTTTGATTTAAATTCTTTCACACAAAATAACATGAAGCATAAATCAAGCCGTTATTAGCTGCTAAATCAAACCAGTAAAAGTAGCTAAATGTTAGGATTTTTCCTTCAAGGCCTGTAACGGCTTCCACGAGGCTTAGGAATCACATCTTGTTTCTTAGTTGTTGATCTAAGATACCTTAGTAATTCTCCCACCCAAAAGTCGGTAAGATGATTAAATGTCTTGGTCTTTGAATTGATCACATGTATTTGTACTGTCTTCTGCTTCTCGCGAAAGGAAAAGTGACTCCTTCCAAACTACGTCTTCCAACTAGATAGTGTGTAGCATCGCCGCTGTTTGTGTTCAGCCAGGCAATTATACTGTTACCGACTAAGCAGCCGCGCGACCACGAAATGTTGATTGGGTGAAAAGGATTGGCCAGGCCACTGAATGGAAAGCAATAGTTATCTGTGTCCGTCCGAAAAGTCGCTCTATGGATGTCGATTCAAGGCGCAATGTGGCGGCCGCCAAGTGTATCAACTAATCTTCAACTTCAACAGGCCAAGCGTACTAGTGGCGTCACAGCACTATCCTTGGCCCAGCAAGTTGAGATGGGCTGTTCGGAGAGGGCGGATAATTCTGCGCAGAACAAGGGCTGATATAGAATTCTCTTCTCGTGGAATGTTTGGCTCTTATTAGTAGCCTGCCATGTCAAAGAATAATCCGAGGTAGAACTGTCGCGCTGGCGTTCATGAAGAAGGAAACCCGCCATCACATGTTAAAATGCAAGTCATCGTTGAGCAACTGCTCTAGCACTGTTACGATACAAACTACGGAGTAATAAGCACGCCAAGCCAGCACTAACGCCAGCCACGAGCCGTTGTTGCTCTGGAACAGTTCACCACTAATAACAACACATCCAAGATGCTCGTCGAAATAGCGCAGGAGTGCACATGAACAGCCAAGTAACGTGGCCCCCGCAAAAACGACCTTGCTCTATTAGTCACATCTTTTTCGGGTATTAATCTGCCCGCGTCGTTCTATAGTTCATGCACATTTCCTCCTCTGCCTTTGCATAAGCCTTGGACTCGCCGCCGACTCCCGGTAAACCGGTTTGTTGAGCGCTTTGCATTGTGCAATGTGCATCTGAAACGTGACGAGGACACAGGAAAGTAAGTTACTCATAATTGTGATTTCGACAGTCACCTACATACTTTGTACATGGCTCAGAGGGCAAGTGTACTTGTAAACTTCAGTGTGTGTGTGTGTGTGTGGGCCAAGCTCATTGCGACGGTCAGCCTCGTTTCGCCATGCCCACAATCATCGTCAGCCAAAACGCCACTACCGCGCAAGTTTCTTGTCGGCCCTTGCATCTCTGTAACAAGCCACTCTTTGCGCGGTCCGCCCACAAACCACATGTCATAAATCGAGGCGCAAGGCTCCAGGTTCAAAGCCTTGGAGGTTAATAAGAGTTGACTAGATGACTAGGGTAACGTTAGCCATCAGGCTGCGCGGTACGGACAAATGCCGTCTGTGTGATTGTCTGTGCGTTGCGAGCCTTGCAGAAGCATTAACAGCCCAGCCCTGGGCTGTCTCAGAGTATGCAAAGAGTGAGACCCCATTGTTATTAGTTCTTCTCCGGAAGCCGAGATGAACGGGTTGACGGGGTAGATGGGTTACTGATTGTTCGGGGAAGGGTTTGGTAGCAGGTGCAAGTATTGCGTTATTGGCCATTGACCGCGCCGTCAACGGGCTCAACATTGGCCTGCACGCTGAGAGGAGCGGCCTCGTTTTACTTGCGCTCGCTTTATGATCGGTACTGTGGTTGCATAATAAAGTTTGTTAGTCCTTCGTAAAGTTAAGACGGAAGGAGAGGCTGAGATCGTATTCTTCAAGATCGGAACTTTAATAATCTGAAGACTGGCAATCAAGGCTAGACAAGCAAGCACACAAAGTTGAACCATGACGACTTGACAATACCAAAAGAAGCTAACAGGTCGCTAATAGCCTTCCTTCCCCCCCCCCCGCTCAGTGGGCGTACCGGGACCCCGGTTTCTTGGAATTTCCCCTTTGCCAAAAAAGCTGGGGGTGGATGTGTGTGTGTGGAGGAGCGCGCTGCGCCGTCCTGACTCGCCACGCTCATCATACAATGAACGGTGCCACTGCTCGTCCTGTTGTTATTCTGCATCTGCGGTAATCAAATCCAATCTTCAACGGTATGCATGTGGCATCTTGAGATTTCCTCTCTCCAACAAAGTCGCGTATCACGATTCACGTTGTGATGCGCCTTGTCGCCTTATACTCACCGGCTAGGCACACCAACGCCCCGAGTACGCCACCGAGGGTGTCCTTACCGCTTATAACCGACGGCCGTGGCCTGGTCCCGTAGGCAGGTTTCCGTGCTGTCTACACCATCTGTTTGTTCTTTGCAATCAATCAGCACACCTTCGTTTTGCGGTGGCCCAATCGCCTCACTATGCGGTTGCTGAGTGGCTTGTCAGCGGTCCTGGCGGTCTTGATACTGGAGGTTGCCGCGGCCGACAAGCCCAGCAGCCTGACCTTGTCCGATGCCATCACAAAGATGCCCAAATGTGCTGTATGTTTAAGTGAGAACACGACATCCGTCTGTTCTTCTTCTTTGAATTACCGCAAGCTAATTTCCCTTTGTCAGCTGCCGTGCATGTTGAAAGTCGTTGGCGACGTCGGCTGCGCGGCTCTCGACAAGACTTGCATCTGCGAGACCAACTATCACAAGATTGAAAAGCATGCCTCGCCATGCATTCGCAAAGCATGCACATTTGCAGATGCTCTGCGTAAGAAATTCTTACCTTTTCCTTCCCCTTTTTATCACCACGATATCACAAATACTCACAGTTTTAAAAAAAAATAGAGGCCAAGAATCTCACCGCGCTCTCGTGCGACGCGCCCGTCCGCGACAAGACGGCGCGCTACAACGTCCTGGCCATTGTCCTCGGCGTCGTCACCAACCTCCTCGTCGCCATCCGCCTCGTGTTCAAGCGCTTCTTCAGCTACCGCCGCGCCCTCGGCTGGGACGACTACACCATCATCGGCGCCATGCTCGTCGGCATCCCCGCCACCGTCATCAACGTGGCCGGGCTCACGGCCAGCGGCATGGGCCGCGACGCCTGGACGCTCTCCGTCGCCGAGATTAACCGCTTCGGCGCCTTCTTCTACACCATAGAGGTGCTGTACGTGGCCGACGTTGCCTTTGTCAAGCTCAGCCTCTCCGCGTTTTACCTCTACATCTTCCCCGGCACGTGGACGCGCCGCCTGCTCTGGGCCACCGTCGTCTTCAACGCGGCTTCGGGCGTCGCGTTTGTGGTTGCGGGCATCGCGCAGTGCGTGCCAATCTCCTTCTTCTGGCTCAGGTACACCGACCCGGGCGCCTCGGGCCGCTGCATCGACATTAATGCGTTTGGATGGAGTCATGCGGCCGTCAGCATCGCCGTCGACGTGTGGCTGATTGCGATTCCGCTCAGCCAGCTGCGAAAACTGCAGCTGCACTGGAAGAAGAAGATTGCCGTCGCTTTAATGTTTCTGCTCGGTACTTTGTATGTTTTCACCCCCAATCGCTGAGCTTGCTCCCCGAGCTAATTGGCCTAGTGTCACCATTGTGTCCATTCTTCGGCTTCAGTCACTCATCTATCTGGCCCGGTCCAGCAACCCTACCTGGGATCATTGGCTAGTGGCCTGGTGGTCCACCATTGAAGTCCATGTCGGCATGATTTGTGCCTCTTTGCCTACGCTCCGCCTCGTACTGGTGCGCATGTGGCCCCGTGTTTTCAGCACCAACATCTCGCGTCACAAGTCGGTTACGGAGCGCAATACACGACCAAACAGCGCCAGCTACATCATGCACAGCAAAGAAGTGACACAATCATCGAGTGAAATCGAGCTGTGTGCTGTAAGCAGCCCGGGAATTAGACGTATGACTGTTTATTGCCTTCTTGCCTATTCTTTTTTGACCGCTCATAGCCGTACCACCACCAAAAGACAATGTCACGCCCCGATCGCCTCCACGATCCTACATTCCACCCAAAGACTGGTGATGCCGAAACATTCGAGCCCCATTCAGGGGCTGCGACATTATTGAGAAATGATCTACTTAATGGGAGAGGCGATGACGCAGGCTACAGAAAACCACACACCTAAATAGTGTCTGTACGAAGGGTACCAACAGAACCAGCGACTTAAAAGTATTGGCTCTATTTCCTGGAACGTATGAACCCTTTTCCATTTCACCATTTGCATTTTATGAGCGAGAAACGATCATGATTACTATTTCCAACGTCCCTTTCACTTCCCATGCGCATGATTTCATCAAGTGCTTCCACGCACCTCACGTACAAGATGCTCCAATATCTCCTTGTATCGAACAAGATCCGGCGACTCCTCCGCCCAAAATTCGAATTGCGTCAGAACTTTTCCAATCTTGCCGCCAATGGGGTCGCGGTTTCCAGGCCAGTACTGTTGTGAGGTCACGCCCCATACAGCGTCAGTACCACCGGGTATCCAGGCAGCCTGGCCGCTCTTGATGATGGCAAGTAGAACCAAAGACGCCGTCATAATGCTTCGCAGATCGTACCACAGGCCGTGATGGCGGTGACCTCTGGATCTCACGTCAATTGTTTTCAAGCAGCACTCGATCCCAGAAGTGACCAATGAGTGCAGAAGCTCAACCTCGTCATTATCCAGTTCGGGTATGCCATTGACAGGTCCGAGGCTCTCCGCACTTGTACCTGTGGTCGGTGGCGAGTTTAGCAGGCTGCTAATTCGGGGCTCTGTGCTTTTGTCCGACGATATGTGTCGCAGTAGGTTCGGTCTGGCTACATGTACGAAATAAAACAGAAATGGCTGATACAGCCACGTCTGCATTTCCAATAGTCGATTGTCGACCGCCCAGCTAAGCTCTCGTGTAACGTGATTCGAAGTTCCTACATTCGGTGCTCGAATGACAGAGGTAGTCTCGTAATGCTGCATGGCGGGAGGCAAGTGTGCGGACCACGAGGACACTTGCGCTTCAAACTCTTTTGCCATTCTTAGCAGCGGCTTCAGGTTCATCATCCAAGCCGATCGCCCCTGACGAAAGAAGGTGTTGACAATACGATTTCCAATCCGCCTAAGGGCAATTTCTGTGAGGTAGTAGTACCAGCTCTCCTCCTCATTACAGAGACGTACGGCGTGCTGGCGAAGCTCCAAATCTTCCGTGCTTGCAAAGTTGTTTCCACCAGTCACTCCGTCATCGTCCGAGCTGTTCGTGGGTATTGGCGAAGGCGGCGATGGAAACAAGTCTGGATATTCGGCAAGACTAATCTCGGACTGCTGTAGTGGCAACTCGACACGAAACTCACATTCAGATTTGAATGCAGACCAGTACAGACTCTGCTCCAGGCGCTTCAATTTTCTTGTTGTAAAGTCCGATCGGCTAGAGGCAGCATTCAAGGCGTCTTCGAAGTCGCCCGCAATGCCATGCGTCATGCGGAGGTGGACTTGAAAGAAGACGGATGCGTGTAAGAAATAGTGCCAAGATGCCAGTGGCCGTAGTGTGTACATGAGGTAGACTGTCAGAAATTAGCGTCCTGGTTCCCTTGTCTTTGCTTCGTCCTTGTGAAGCCCGTCTCCCATCAGCCTACTCGCTTACCTCCTGCAAAAAAGTGGCACTGAGCGCCTATAAGAGAATACTTGAGCGACCCAAGTCTTCGGCAAGCGAGTGCAAAGCAAGAGTCGGCCTGTTGTAGCTCCTTCGCATACATCCTTGAGGAAGATGCCATGGGCTCTCCTGTGGGCTCATCCTTGCCGAAATAAATGCCTGCTGCCTGTGGTATTGGCCTATTGAATGGCTTCACGATAGATCCTAGCGCACAAGCCAGAAGAACCAAGCATGATCGGCCATCCCATCCAATGCCTTGATCTGCACATCGCCTGCCATGCTTGACGAGAGATTCAACGTCAAGAATCGGATTTTTTGTGTGAACATTTTGAAGAAATTTGTCGATGAGGACGGGGATGTTTTCTTCGTCCAGGGGCATCATGCGCGATGGAGCGGCAACTACATCCTCGGCCATGTCCGCCAATTTCGGTTTGAAAAGGCTGCTTATCAGAGCATTCGCGGGAAATCTATCCTCGAAAATCTCCCAGCATAGAACAGTATCTGCACTAGCAGGATGCTGTGGAATTTGCAGAAAATCTCGTGACGGTTCTTGAGGTTGAGGTGCTTGGGATGCAATGTCGATACTAGATGACGTATGTCCTGCTGCCATTCGCTCAGACACCTTGAATGAAGCATCCTCGGCTTGATCTTGGTCTTTTCGCGTCAATGCACTGAAAATACACCCCGGGTGCACCTTTACATACCTTGAGTCTGTAAGAGGTTCCTCAGACTGGCAAGCTCAGAGCTTAGATCTTCGAACTTCTGCAGCAATGTGGTTGTTACGGTTTCAAGACTAAGAAGGCCGGTTAGCACAGTCGCATACGCTGGTCAGGTCTTTACTTGCGTTAATTTCTCGACGGTGTCTTCCAAATACTTGCAGTCTTGACCGCCAGCGTCGCATATAGTACAAGCGGGCCGCTTCTTATCACATTTGATCTTGCGGAGTCGGCATGGTTGACACGCAGCTTGGCGTCTCTGTGGAGTCTGTAAAGAGGTTGTAAATTAGAATCGATTCGATGCACATGTATCAAGTCCAGAATCCTATCGTTGGAGTACAATCATTTGGAGGACATAGCATGCAAATGGCATAACTAACTGTATTGGAGTCAACATTTTGCCGCTGTCGCTTGGAAGGAGGTCCTGTCACTTCAGGAGTTTGCTGGCTGGGCTCCGTGGCTGGGACAGTAGTACTGGCAGAAGACCCAGGAGGCATGACGCCTCGAGCCGGGGTGGCAAAAGAGCAGCCGCCTCTTCTGCGAATACGTAATACGTTTAGAATACCTCAAAAGGAAAAAGGCTGGCCCGAACGGATGATGATATGAATGTCGTCGGAGAAAAGGATCGTGAGTGGTGCGGTAGCACGGCGAGCGCGACCGAATACCCCGAGCTGGGCGATCGTTCGTTTTTGTGCTGGGCGGAGGCGGGGGGTGGCGCTTGGCGCTTTGTTTGGTGGGGGCAAATGAGAGTGCTCTTTTCACTCTCGATCAGGCTTGGCGGGAAGGATAATAAGATTGAAAAATTAGAAAAGGAGTCGCGCATTGGAATGGCATGCAGTGCCCCCAGTTGGTTATGTAATTCGGCCCTGGCGCTGACGGCTGGCATGTATGCCAGGCTGCCAGCTGCCCGCAAACAGACCCCAGCGCCCCTGATACCTGCTTTTTTTCCTCTTCCATCTCCAAGGCCTGGTAACCATTCATCAACATCCGACAGATTGGCGTCTTTATTCCGATGCGGTTGAGAGAATCATGTTTCGTCCCACCGGGCGGCTGTATCGCCGTTGTACGAAGGGTTTCCCCAGACTCCCCCGGGCTCTCCCCAGACGCAGTGCAACGGTAACAGCCGACAAAGTAGCTCCAATATCTCCCAACAAAGTTATTGTCAAGCCACGCAAGACGAGATGAAAATTCGACTCAATTGCCGGACTGATTCGTCGCATCTCCCTTGAGCGACGATTCTGATTCGCGCGGCTAAGTAGTGAGAGCACGACTCGCTGGCGGGGACCTAGACCCCAACTCCCCGACGACGACTCCTTCGGTCAGGCGCTAGTTTACTCCGTTGAGGGGCCCCAGAAAATCTACCAAAGGCTATATGCGACCCTCGGGGAAGAAAAGCTGGGGAATTGCCTTATGATGGCTCCTGAGACTGGGGCGATGCTTCCATTTGCCTTGGTTTCTGGTAACCAGCTGACCGATCATCTCGGCGCAGGGCATTTGCTGTCTTTCTATATAAACGGCGGCTTCGTCCCCCGTTTGTCTCTCCACGTCGCAACGTTCGGCCTGCGCTAGCTTCACTGTTTTTTTTTTCTTGGTGGCATCTACGCTGGGATCCCCCACATGGTTTTTGCCTTGACTAAAAAGCCTGGACACCCTCCTTCTTCATTTGATCAATCGTTACACTGTTACCATGGCCAGTTTCAAGGCCTTTACCGACAAGCATAATGTCGCACACAAGCTGTACAAGAGCTCATTGCTCAATACCGTTTGTCTTGTCGCCGGCCTTTCCATCTTCTTCTTTGGCTACGACCAAGGTCTGATGGGCGGCGTGACTACCACGCGGAATTATGCCGAGATCATGGGCTTTGGACACTGGGACGAAGAACTGGGTATTGTCGTGGTGGACAAGCCGCTACTCCAGGGCGGCATTGTAAGTATATGTTTCCCCGTCATAGGGCTTTGGCTGACAAGTTTAGGTTGCGGTCTACTACCTTCCTGGCACTCTTGCAGGCTGTCTGCTCGGTGGATGGATGGGTGATCGCTATGGACGCATTGCCACCATTGGTCTCGCTTGCATTTGGTGCATTTTTGCCGCTGCCCTTCAGTCTGCCGCTCAGAATGCGAATTGGATGTTTTGCGCCCGCGTGCTGAACGGCATCGGCACTGGTATTCTCAACGCCATCACCCCCGTATGGGCCACTGAGACTGCCGCACATACCTCACGTGGACAATTCGTTGCTTTTGAGTTTACTCTCAACATCTTTGGTGTGGTTGTTGCCTACTGGCTCGAATTGTAAGTACTCGATGCAAAAGCATGTGGCATAGAACTAACATGCCTGCAGTGGCACGTCTAAATACCATGACCCAGAATCGTCTTTCATCTGGCGCTTTCCCGTCGCCTTCCAAATTCTCCCGCTTGTTATTCTTCTGTCCCTGATTTGGTTTATGCCCGAGTCGCCACGCTGGCTTGTCAAGGTCGGCCGTGAGGAAGAAGCCCGCTTTATTCTCGGCCGCCTGCGAGGCAATGAGGGCGAAGAAGGCAAGGCGGCCGAAGCGGAGCTCCAAGACATAATCAACATCAAGAATCTTGAAAACGATACATCCGAGCAGCAAAGCTACTTTCACATGTTCTTGGGTATTGGTTCAGGGAAGCTGCATACGGGCCGCCGCGTGCAGCTTGTCATCTGGCTGCAGATTCTCCAGGAGTGGATTGGTATTGCAGGCATAACCATTTATGGCCCTCAAATCTTTACCATTGCCGGAATCGGGGCCTCTGATCGTCTTTGGGTCAGCGGCATCAACAATATTACATACATGGTTAGTGCACACGGCGAATGGATCACAGAAAATTATTGCTAACGCTTCCCAGTTTGCCACCCTCATTTGCGTATTCACTTTGGACCGTATCGGTCGTCGCTGGACTCTGTACTGGGGCGCTGTTGGTCAAGGCATCTGCATGTTTGCGGCTGGGGGTCTTGCCCGGGCCACTATCAACGCCTCCGACTCGAACCGCGCTCAGATTGGTGGCGCCGCAACCTTTTTCGTCTTCCTCTATACCGCAATTTTTGGTGCTACCTGGCTGACTGTGCCCTGGCTATATCCTGCCGAGATCTTCCCACTCCAGGTGCGCGCCAAGGGCAATGCCTGGGGTGTCGTCGGCTGGTCTATTGGCAACGGCTGGTGTGTAAGTACATTTCCACAGTCAAGCCAGTAACTTATGACACAAGTAAACTGACATTTGTGCCCTAGGTTCTGCTTTTACCCACCATCTTTGACAAGCTTAACGAAAAAACGCTGTACATTTTTGGCGCCGTCAATGTCCTCTGCATTGTGGTCGTCTGGGCGCTGTATCCCGAGTCCAACCAGCGCACGCTCGAAGAGATGGATCTTGTTTTTGCCAGCGATAGCATCTGGACGTGGGATGCTGAGCGCAACTTTGCGAAAATTAAAGCCGAGAACCCAGACCTCATCAAGAGCCACAGAAACACCCGCGGCGTGGATGACCCCGAGCGCGGCATCTTTGGATCGCGCCGCGCGAGCAGGGTGTCGGCGGTACAGCCCGCGGTGGAGAAGGAGACTACAGTTGAGAATGTGGAAAACTCGGCACCTGCTCACCACTGACATGTCAATTTGGGTCCTCTGCGTATCAGATCCCAATTACTGGGTCGCGAATTGTATCACAACACCCCGTGCTCACGGCTGGCGTCCGTCACGCCATCACGTCGATTAGGCGGCTAATTGAAGCGCCATGTACTACTAGACGAATTTCATGCAGCTAATCATAAACTTGCATTGCAGCCCTTTCTCAGGCAAAGGACGCCTTTCCACCAATTCATAGTCAGAAGTGCAAGTTTCTCCGACGGATAAAAGGCTACCGTGCCGAGCTGTGTTCGCGATGCTCGCCATGTACTTTCCAAACGTCGACAAGGTAGCCCCAGCCACTCGGTTGCAAAGGTGAGGAGCAAAGGCCCTTTCGGAACGCGTACGTTTTGGATAAAGTGTCAAGAGTCTAGGACTGAAAGGAGCTGCAAAGCCATGTCAGCGAGTCGCTCTATCCGGCGTGAATCAGCAATGCAACCCGCATCTTCACGGAGAAGACTACCCGTCTCCAGCAAGTGGCCAGGTATCGAATCGATTCTCAATCAAGTCTCGATGCCTGAATGTCTTTAACTGGTATAGATTGTCATTCGCCTAAAGTTATATGATTCCAACGATTCGCAAATCGTCATGACCAAGGTCGTCATAAGAATGACGCAGCATGCGACGGGTGCTGAGCTTCAGTGCAAGACTAGGCAAACCAAACACAGCAACTTCACCAAGCTCAAAAGCCAGCCAATCTACTTCTTCACCGTCGCCAGCTTTCCCCTTACTGGCACATTCTCCTCCCTGCCCACCTCGGGCAGCCCCTCCAGCTCGACCCCCTTCTGGAATACCAAGCAATGCGTGCTCCCTCCAAAATGAAACATGCCCAGCTCCTGGCCCTTTTCCAGATGCTGCCCTTCCTTGACCGTCACATCACACGTGCTCACCTCATCCATGCCAATGCCTACAAACGCCACAAGCCCAATATCCCTATTATCCGCCTCGAGCACAATCACCGCTCGCGCCGCCATGCAGGCCAGGTACCCCTGCGCGACACTAATGCCGCCCGTGTCAATCTCAGTCGTCCTCTCCGCGTCGCTGCTGCTGCCGCCGGGGCCTTCAAACAGCGGCTCGGAAAAGTACGTGCCGTCTACGACAAACGCGCGCTTGACGGTGCCGGACACGGGGCTGTGCCAGCGGTGGTACGACAGCGCAGAGAGAAAGGCCTGGTAGACGGTGCCGCCGACAAAGGGCGCCGCGAGCGCAGAGTCGTGTCCGAGCATGTCGAGGAGCGAGTAGCGCTGGCCCTTGGCGAAGAAGTGGTCGCGCAGCTGCGCATGGTGCTGGATGTTGAAGACTTTGGACTCGCAGGCGTTGGCAATGACGGAGGAGTCGTCGGGGCTGGCGACGGGACGGGCGGTGTCGTGGACTTTTCGGGTAAAGAAATCTGCCAAATAAAAGGTCGTAGTTTAGTACATATTTTTCCCTATTTTTTCCCCTTTTTTTCCCCACTCCCATGCTTTTTGTCTTTTGTTTGTTGTCGCATCTTTTCTTCGCAGGGAAAGGAGGGAATGAGTGAGCCACCACAAAAACGTACCATCCCAGGACTTGTATCCCATGTGCTTTGCGGTAGGATCGCACGCAAACATTTCTTCAAAGCTGTGGCTGGACTTGTACGGCGCATTGGCGACTTGCAAAAGGTCGTGACGGCCCGTCTCGCCGAACCAGCCCGTAGTGTGGTCTCCCAGGACAGACGCCGACGCGGGTGTCTTTATAACAAATCAGCAGGCGCTCATGATATCCTGCATCTTGCACGAAGCCAACTCACCTGCAGGTATTTACCCCATTCATTGAGGACTTTTTTCAATGCCTTGTTTACATCCGGGTCCAGAAACGCCGCGTGTCCGCTGTTCCCAGGAGGTCAGTCTCTGCCTACATTTCCCTGCTACATCTTTTGTGCTTCTCTCGCCCCCCCTCTTCTTCTTCTTCTTCTTCTTCTTCTTCTTCTTCTTCTTCTTCTTCTTCATCCTTCCTTCTTTTTTCCTCTCTATACACATGTCATCACTCACCTCGGCGTCCCCATCGGATAATCAAACACCGCACACATCGGCACCCCCACCACGCCCATCGCCGCCGCCGTCCTTGTCCACTCTGGCGCCCTCGTCACAATGTGATTGAGCACTTTGAGCATGTGCTCATAGTCTCTCACCTGCTTCTGGCCCGCCGGATCCCGCAGGTACGGCGCCTTGCGCGGCACCTCTTCAAACATTTGCGTAAAGTACATGTACACCCGGGAGTTGCCCTCAATCAGCTCGCGAAACTCTTGCAGCGCGGGCGTGAGTCCGCCAGTGGCCGTGCGCTCCCCCGCGTCGACAGCGTCCACCACCTCGGCGAGGTATTGTCGGTGGATGCGGTGGTCGGCGGGCAGCCAAGCGCCGGGTCTTGTTTGCAAAAATTGCAGAGGTTAGGATATACGCTTTTGCCATGGGAGATCGAAATGATGGCAGGAAAGGGGCTGTTGCAGCTCACTTGTATCTTCGGTGCTTCAAGGGAATATCATGATGATCGCCGTGCTGATGAACCATGGTCGCTAGATGTTGAAGGAATGGCTGTTCAAGACTGAAAGAAACAAGGCGTCAATTACTTGAATAGTCGAAAAAGAAATTAGAGGGATCAATAAATCTTACTTTGGTTCTATTATATAACTGCTCAATTCGAAGCTCCGCTGCCGCGTTATCCGGCACGCGATGCTGAGCCTCCTCGTGGTGATGTGCAGATGACGTACATGACCAAACTCACCCGGTTAAACCACGCAACTCGGATATACGGGCGGCATGAGCATTGCCGAATTCGCCCTTGCACATGTATTTAATGTAAGCAGTCGTTCAGAGTATTTCATATTCTACCTTCTGACCGCAGATGATTTTGTTTTTGGCGCAGTTTCCTCTTAAAGAGGCTGCCTTCCTAGCTAGGCGAGGCTTTGATTGATTGATTATTAGTTAGCTTCCATTCCACGTGTGTGGGATACCCCATAGATCTATGAGACAATGAAGCGTGCAAAGCGTGGGGGGCATTATGCTCCGCAGATGTTTTAGAGGCATTGGGACGGTATGTCTAGCTGCCCGAGACAATGTTTCGTGCATGTCGGGTTGGAAATTCCCAGTCTGGGCTGGCATTTATCAACAGTTTTGTCAGTCATAAGCCAGCATTGGGGCTCAATTGTCTAGTAGAAGCCTCACTGAGTTGAATGGATGCGCTATTGCGGTGTCTCTCGTGTTGGGCTCTGTTCAATAGATGCCCGAGAATCAAGATTCCACGCTTGAGTCATGCGTGGTTGCTCCGCGTTCTGTCCAACCGCGCAACATCGTTTCGGCCAAAACTTTCGATGGTCCTCGCCTTTCCACCCGTAGATTTCATGGAATTGGTCAGCGGTTTCAGAATGTCGGACTAATAGGAAAGTCTAGGCCAGGTGCTGACTCTTGTGCTACCACTGGCCAGCGCTAGTTAGCCAATGCTCTGCAGCTGAGGCCCGCTGCTGCAACCATCTTTCCTCGGGGGTCCTGTATGCGACCAATTGTCGGATATACAGTCTTGTAGGGTTGTGGCATATCGGTGACTAGCAGCGGCAGTCCCAAATGGCCTCGTCCGAGCTACAGCAAAAGCTCGACCAGTTTTGATGGTATCCGTTGCTGGCGCGGCCGGTGCAGTTCAGCAGAGAGATGCCAAGGAATGTCAAAGAGGTTGCATGGCTCGAAATGGAATTGCAACAGTTGCCAAAGAAGAGTCAGTGCGTGCGTGTGCCAGGGCCAAGACAACGACAAAGGGACACGATGCGTCCTCGCCGCGTGCGACGTCGCTCAGTACCAATGCTGTCAGAAACATGGCTTCCCTGTCGTATCTGCTGGTAGCCGCAGCTTGAAACGCTGAACATGATTTCTTCCTATTCAGGACTGTATGCAAGTCTCGTAATGGGAGTGCGTGGACACAAGGAGTGCTCGAAAGCAGGTGTTGTGGAATATCCTTGTCAGTGCAACCAGTCACTTGTGTCTGCGATTCTCGCAGAACAACCGTCTTTTGTAGATTTAGGCTTCGACTCGTACCACAGCAGTCACGACCTGACGTGACCTCAGGCGTGTGTAACAGAGGAAGCCTCGTGTTTTGGAGTGGTGATACGTCAACGTTTGCTGCAACCCACAGCACACGAGCCCAACGCCAGCTTAGAACCAATACAGTGGCACTCTCCCAACAGACAACGACGATTCCACAACGTAGAATATGAAATTCGCTGGGCCACTACAATCGCCTAACCCGCCGACATTCTAGCGACGAGGAGAGAACTTTTCACCTACACCAAGCACAGTGCGACTGATGGCCAAGACATTTATGTGCAAGAGAGGCCGGTGCCCAAGAAGTCATATGCTCTCTATACATGGTGGGCTGAGAAGAATGCCGACCGGAAAGTGTAAAGCGGTCTTTTCCAGAGTAAGTTATGCAGATATGCATGAATTTTGCGGCGTCGGGCCGTTGGCGAAGAGCGATGGAAGCAACAGCAGAATCACAAGAATGCAGACTATTGGTCGGGCATCTGTCCGCCGGAGCTTTGACAGGCAAGGTGTAGAGGGCGGAGGCGTGGTAGCGAGACAATCATTGGAAGACGGTGCATTGCGCAAGCCGTGCGGTTGCAGCAAGGCCCCGGATTGAGGAGTATGACTGGCATAACAGCGTGCATAATGGAGGAGGCTGGTGGACGCTGGATCGGCACGAAACATACGCCTATACAAGTGGTCCCGAGAGAAACAAGCGGCAACGAATGAGTCGGCTTGCCGGGAAGCAGAGGGGAGCTAATGCTGCAGACCACGAGTTTAGTTTCCCCTGCAGGGCATAAGCGGCAGCATCAACGAGGCAAATATGCAAAAGAACAGATGCAGTGACCCCACACAGTGCGGTGGGTGAGTTCTGAAGAGCTGAAAGAATGGCGGTACGAGAGAGTGATTGCAGAGGTTAGAGACGGGGCTCGTTCTGAGGTCGGACAAGGAAAGATGGACGGGAAGCAGGCTGCTGGTTGCCGAAAGGAAGCAGGATGCTTGTCTTGTCAGAGCGGTTGAGCGGGCCAAACTTGGATTGGTTATTTCGGAATGAAAAGCAGTGTGGCGGACAACGGGGAAGTGGAATTGCGATGCCGTTGGGCGAGCAGCGAGCAATGTGAAGCTTGTTGCGAGAAACTGACCAATATCGAGTCGAGAAACGAATCGCTGGGATGTCAGTCTTGCGAGACATGCGCCAATTTTGGGCGCCAGAGGAGAGTGGTGCTGCCCACGAATTAGCCACGGGAACGAAAAGATGAAGCCGAATCTGCAGATATGATACGATTTTGATTGTGAGCTGAGTATTGGAGGCAGAATGGATCGGGCATCTAGATACTTTGTTGCTTTGGTCGGCGACGGTGCGATGGCCGCTCCGCCGAGAGAGGGATGCAGAGGTGGGTTGAAGAGGGGTGTAACGAGCCAACGAGCGATGGTCGTCTCCGCGGTTGATGAAGCGAACTGGCTGGTGGTGGTGGTGCAGATTGGTGTCCACGTTGTCTCTGTCGCGCGGGAAGGAGGGATGTCTTGGTCCGGGCCAAAATGGGAAATGGTAGTGACAAAAATAGATGGCAGCGACAAGGGGACGTTGGAGAGTAAGACACGGAGAAGGACAGGGTAGTGAAGAAGCGGGACGGAAAATAGGGAAACAAAGAGGTAATTGTATGATGTAAAAAGCAAAAGCTAATGGATGGTACCAGATGGACGAATGAATGGGTGGGTGTATGGATACCTAGGTACCTACCTATTGTATCTATTGTATGGATGGATGGGGTGGCAAGCAAACGCAGGCAATGAAGCTGGCAGCTGGCAACGCGCCGGATATCGCCAATTGACACTCGGCCGGTGACGGTCATGGAAAATAAAAGGTATAGACCTCAGTACCTCTTCCATGTGCATATCCAGAGCTTCGGTGTGTAAGGCCCATGACATGTCTGTTCTGTGTATGAAAAAAGCAAATCTAGCGCAATGAAGTACTTGAATTGCAATTGCAGCTGGCAGCAATAGCAGGGCTAGAAAATGCACCAGTGCATCGGGACGGCTGAAGCCGGTGGCCTTTCAATAGGTAGGCGTTTCGCTTCTCAGACAATGCACGGTGCCTGCAAATGCAAAGGGTCTAGGCAAGTACTCCGTAGGCGACGGGCGTTTCCATGCCACACAATGCTAGTTTTGGTGGTTTGGTTGGGATGGTGTCTGCTTGACCATGCATCTACTTGCAGATGCAGGGCTCAGCCTCCATTCAAGATTGAAACGAAGAGCGCGAAACATGCAGGCAGCCTCGCGTTTTCAAGGTTATAGCAGGATTGGGTTAATTCAGCCTTTTGTTTTGTTTTGCCGCTCATGTGCATGCGGTTATATTCCACCAGCAACTCACCTGGTATAATATGCGGCGGCCCGACCGGGATCGGGAACATTGGGCTGGCGTTGGTGGCACAAGGGGCAGCTCAAGAAAACGACCAGGACAAGAACCAGCTAATGACTAAGTATTTCGGGGGCAAGAGAGGTGGAAGCAAGGGACAAGATATAGGCCGGGTTGTTATAGCACAGATTATCAGTAGATGTTGGTGGCTATTCATGTGAATGAAGTCGGGGTAAATGGTCCAGGAGGGGAGTCGAGCCGGCCCATCTATATGTCGAGAGTCAATGTAACAGGGTGGATGGTGCATTTGTGGTGCATTTGGTGGCTGGTGATTATCGACGTCGGTTCGTTGCCGTTTCTGGCTTGGCTTATCGGATGTATGCCTTGTATTTCACAAGGGGCCATTTTGCGAGTTTGGTACGTATATACGGGTTGCTTTGCAGCGGCTGCTGCCTTGTCCAGTTTGTCGTGTCGGTGTCGGGTCAGCCTCAGAAGGAGCGCAGCCCAACTGGGCCAGATTTGAGACATTGCCCTTGAGTGATTCGCGTGCGGCCAGGGTGTCCAGGCACCGAGACAAAGACACAACGACATGGGCAGGGGATATGGAAGGACAAGGGCAGGACCGCAAGCGCATGTGGTGGCGCGCCGTTAGGGCAGCCTAATCTGGTAATTCTGGTGCAGGCGGGTCGGAGCCGGCGAGAGCTTAGTCGTGGCCATTGGAGCAGTCCAGGTGGCGTCCAGGGTGGGCGAATCCATGTCTGGTACAACAGTAACTAGCGTGGGCGATGGCGCGGGTGCAAGTTGTGATGGGCGGCGGCGATGCGTGGTAGTGGCGGGATGCGTGGCAAGATAGTGGTGGTGGTGATGGTGGTGATGGTGATGGTGGGTGACGGAGATGGTGGGTGACGGAGATGGTGGTGGTGATGGGCGGTATTCGCAAGCTGCCGAGGTGGCCGGGCAAGGTGAGGTTGGCCTGCACAATGGGATATTCCATGGATATACAAGTAATAAAGCGCCACATCAGATTGGCGTTGGGTGAAGACGAGCAAGGTTTCTGGTATTGATAAGTAATGAAGACGGAGACGGTCTGTGGGCGCAGGATAACGGTGGGCTGGTGGATGGCGGCCACATGCGTACCCGCCCCTTGTGATGATGACTTGTGTCTGTGCAACTGTGCAACTGTGCAAATGTGCAAATGTGCAAGTGTGCAAGTCCGGCCGTATTAGTACAGCCGTGGTCAAAAGTTCAAACAAGAATTGTCAAGGCGAATGGGCGGGCTGCAACTTTTTGAGAGCAGGCTACCTAGTTGGACAAGGCAAGGCAAGCAGGGCAAGGCAAGGCGAGGCGTGCTGTTGTGTTTTGTTGTGTGTGGTGGTGCCTTGGACGGGCTCGTGGGCTCGTATTTGGGGCATGGCGGCAGCCCTCCACTTTGGGGTGCATGTTCCACCAAAATGCATCATGATGATAGTAAGTTGTTGTTGTTGTTGTTGTTGTTGTTGTTGTTTTGTTGATATCTTTGCTGCATGCATTGACGTGTTTGTTTGGTGATGATGGTGAGGAAAAGGGTATTCATAAAGGCAAAGCCACACATCTGCGCCACAGCACCGCTAATCCCTAACGTTAAAGGCAGAGCCGTAGAAGCAGAGGCTTATTTTTGGCGAGACAGGTCTTGTACTAAGAATAGGTAGGTAGGTAACCAACGTTGTTGCCCCTGCCGTTGCTGCTACTGGCATGACGGTCAAACGCTGGTCAACTTTAACAATTGACGCTTAACCTATTTGTCTATTCCTGCTCCATCCCAGCTCACTGCCTACTTACCAAGTTACCAGCAGTATGGATACCCTTTCACTACCTAGCTTTTTAGGTAGGTAGCCAGTCAGTCATCAACCCGTCTTCTGCCTGTTCGCTTCGGCCCCTCCTCCGACCTCGTCGTCACTCTCCCCTCTTTTGCGCTTTTGCACTTTCGTGTTTTGCTCCTTTCCTCTCTTGGCTCTCTTCCTTTCCCTTTCTTTTCCTCTCCTCCTTTGAATCATCACCACATTGATTCGTCTTACCTATTCCATCCTTTGCTATACTTTCTTCTGTCAACTCTCCTCCCCCCCCTTCTTCATCGCACCCCTCCACCTATCTCCCCCTCCCCTCCCCTCCCCTTCCCCCTTGACCCTTCACACCCAATTGCACTTTTTTCCACACCCTCCCCTTGCCCATTGATTAATTTACTTATTTTTTTCCCTCTTTGGCGGGCCGTTGTCCTCACCTCAAGGTCCCCCGTCTTCACACCATCTCACCTTGCTACACCTGCGTCTGATCCCCGTTGCCTCTTTCCTTTTCTTTTTGGTCCCTTTCCCACCGAGGCTGTGTCTGGGCAGAGAGAGATTGGGCGGCAGAGAGGAAACAAGCAAATCAACAGCCCTGATATCTTTCCATGGTCCGATCATTCATCGTACTATCCCCGGCATTCGGCAGTCGGGGCTTTGCATCGCCCAACATCATCAACCATCCACCTGTGGCCTCTCTCTTTTAATAGCTCTTGGCCAGCTTGCAGCCTCTTCTTTTAACGCTCGCTTGTGTCATTCGTTTTTCGCCCGCCATACAACTACCACAATTCATCATATATTTTCGGCTAGTCTTTTCTCTTCAACGCCTCACTTCTTCTTTGTTCGGCTTCCCATTGTCGTCTTCCCGGAGCACCACTTGGCTGTGTGTTTGCTCTGCCTTGCTTTGACTAGCTCGACACGCGTCCTTGTGGCCATCTCGTCGCCGCCTCGTCTCCATCTTATCGCCTACCATACATACTCTTTCCCGCCAATGCGCCTCGTCTCGTCGACTTGCTCGCACACCTAACTCTTGGCCACCAATTGGCTTTTGCCTCGTCGCAACCCAATCAACTCATCCGCTTACCGCATACGTGCGCTTCCCCGTCATCGCCATACCCGCTGAGGCTCCCCCCGATTGTCTGCTCCGCCATACTTGGACCTCCCTCGCAAACTCTATTCTTATTAGGTCCGCGCCTATTCTATCAGCCCTCCCCCGCGGGTCCACGTCTACGCACATCTGCCAGCTCGCATTGTTGCCCGATTCTGTCGTTCGACTGTACCACGTTTGGGCATCTTGAATCGCCGCCCTTCATCGTTGCCTTTTCTACATTACCTTCTCCCCACACCCTCTTGGCGCCTTTGCACCCCTGTGCTGCTGCTCTGCACCTTGACTAGTCTTCAGCCTCCATCTACATCCACCTCGTGTTCTTGTCGTGCTTCCTCTTGAAGCTCTCACGCCGCTCTCACAGACTGTATCGAAATCTCACTCGTTTTCAAACAGTCCTTCTTTTCGTCAACATATCCTGCAGCTACTCTTGGGCCATAACTCTCAGTCGTCGTCCTGTCAATTTGTCTCACCTACCGAAACTGTCTCTTCAGCTGACTTGTCAACCTTTTTCGTCATTACCCCCAGACTTCATCACCCGACATGCCTAAATGAGCTTGGAATGCTCCATTCATAGATTCCGCACGCCTCTTTTGGTCCATCTTCGCCACTGTTCTTGAGCTGGCCGCCACATCCAGCTTGCTTGCCGATTTGTCCACCCTGCGCATCGACAAAGGGAAAAGAAGCCAGTTCAAGTCGATACTGCTCGCTCACACGACCCGTATGCTTACCCTCCCCCTCTTCTGCCAGCCCCGGTTTTTTTTTTTTACATAGCTTGTATTTCTTTCACAATTCCTCTGTCTCTGTATTGATCTGCCAATTTCTGCACTTATTCTGCACATATTTCGCACCTATTTGCCGCTATTTTGTACCTGCACCTGTTCTGCAACTTTCCACACCTGTCATTAAATGTCTTCCTCTGCTCTTGCACGCCTCTTACTTCTTCCTTGCCCGCTACGTGGCCTCGCTCAATGACAGTATGCTGACCCTTCAGAACCAGCCAACACCTGCGTACGGTTATCGACCTACTCATGACCTGCCGACACCGCCCCCGGCCATCTACTCCCCAGTCCTGACCTCTTCTTTAACTGCTTTCCCGCCATCTTGCCGAGAGCCTCCAGAGCCTCGCATCATGTCGGTACCTCACCGCGGCCTTCCGCCGCCCCCGGCCATGTCCTTGACACCTCAGCAAGCTCCAGCTCCCCATCCGCCCGTTCACCCACCGTCTCACCAACCTCCGCCTCCCGTTCACCACAGCCAACAGCCTCCGATGCCGCCGCAATCTCACCCTCCACCTCATCCTGCAACTCATCCTGCACCTCATCCTGCACCTCTTCATCATCACAGAGACTCATGGGCTGCCACTTCCGCCCCTCCGCCTCCGACTTCTTTACCGCCCCCGCCACATCACTGGTCTACTTCAGATGAGTCTATGCGCTTCTGGCTGCAAGCCCGGACCGAAGAAGAAAGAACGCGGCAGGAACAGGAGAAGACAAGACAGGAAGGACTTCGTTTAGAGCAACGCAAGATTGAAAGCGACATGCTCAACTCTTCACTAAACGGTGGAATCCCTCCTCCCATGATTCCTTTGGTCTTTACTGGCATGGCCAGCGGCGGCGTTCTACCCCAAGCTGCCTTGGACTGGGCTCAACAATACATGGCCTCGCAATCCCAGTATCATCAGTTGCCTGCTCCGCCTCGACCAATCTCGCCCGAGTCTCATCGTGAGGCTGCTGCTCAATCTTCGGCTTCATACCACCCACCTAATCTTCCACCACCAGTGCAGGGAGGCACATACGCTGCTTATGCAACTTCACCAACGCGGCCTCGGGGCTCGACTGTCTCTGGCCAAATGACTCGTCCAGCTGCCGGTTCCACTATCTCATCAGCAGGGTCAAACACACCTCAATCCGCAGGGCTTCAACCAAGCACCTCGACACTGGGCCCGTTTCCGCCTCATCAGTCTGGCGCGGGGCAGTCATCACAGCAAGACTCTCAACTTTTCTTTCATCACTGGCAACCTCCTGTAACACAGCCAGGACAGTCCTCGGGGGCATCAAACAGGCCCAGCAGTCCAGCAGGCGAGTCGCACAAGAAGCGCAAAGCCGGAGCAGATTCGTCCCACCACAGCCGCACGAGTAGCACGCAACGTCCACGATCCCCGCCGCCGCTTTCTCAGCGCGATTTTGGAGGCGCCCCAGCCCGCAGATTACACAAACGGCACAAAAGCGACGTTTCTTGGTATCACGGGCCCCGACATGGCATGGGGTCCAGTCACGACTCGGCACACCGCGCTCGAACTCCTGCACAGGATAACTCTTCGACGTCGTCCAAGGATCGAGAGCTAGCTGAAGGTAGTACTCTGAAATGTTTTATGATGTCATTTCCACTAACTTGTAAAAGGATCTCGCCGAGACTCACAACCAGAGACGTATTCACGGCCCCGTCATGAGGATGAAGGACAATCCCGAGACCGCCAACGAGAACGAGAACGAGAACCTACTACAGGCCCAGGCGAAAGGACCGCGTAGCATGTCGAACTCCTTGAAACGTTTTCCTCTGCTTAGACATGCATCATTTTTACACGACACGAATCTTATGAACAAGTCACGTCGACAAGAACGAATTTTCTTTGTCACTTGCGTCATTTCAGCATGGGAATGCGGGACATGATAATGATGATGATGCACGTTAGTGTGTCGAGATGCAATTGGCATCAAAGTTTGGATGCGCTACTAGGCTGCGTCTTTTTCCCTTCTGCCTTGCTGGGTTGTGTTCATTTTGGATGCTATCGCTGAGATTACGGTTTGGCTTTTTCACACCTTTGGTTCTTCACAACTATGGTCTTGTTACAACTATAGTGTTGTCACAATCTTCGTTTCATTTGCTGTCATTTATCTGTACTTGATCTGTTTTTGTTTTTTTTTCTATTGCGTCCAACTGCTCTTTTTGAGCAGGCAACACATTTAGTTTTTCTTTCCTTCTCCTCTCTTCTGCTTGGGAAACGCTGCAACGTCTTCGCGATCAGAACTGGTCATTGTTGGGATGATGCCAGAGCGGATCCGCGATGAGACTTGCACACTGGAGTTTTGGAAATGTATATAGAAAAGCATATGAATTTATCTTGGTCATGATGGGCTCGGACTTTTTTTTTCCTTCCTTTTACTCTACAATCTGCAAGTAAGCTGCCTTTTTTATCGACACTACGAAACATGTCACAAATTTCTGCGTAATGGTCTCTGTGAGGAGGGCTGTGAAGAGGTAGATTTTGGTACAAAAGTTTCCATTTGTTTATTTCCCTTCAACTTCGCGTCCGCACCACCAATAAAACTCCTCATCACCCATGCAATGCTTTTCCCTTGTGTTGCTCGATACTTTTAATGCACCTTGAAAGAGATGAGAGTCGAGCTCGACTACATCAAATTCATTATCCCTTTGCTGGAAAAAAAAAAAAAGAAAAGCATGTAAACAGGGGAAAACAAAGGAGAGGGTATAAGAGAGAAGAAAAAAACAGAAAAGAAAAGAGGAAATGCTAGGCTAAAATGGCAAGTGCTCTTTTTTTGCGCTGCAATGCCGGGTAGAGAAGAAAAACAAGAGGAGGGAAAAGGGGGGTTTAGGAACAGGGTATCTATCGTAATGGTAAGATTAAAAAGAAAAAAAACCATAACAACATAACATAGGGAAAGGGTACAAAGGAATGTATTGGTGAGTGTCGGCTACTTGAGGGGGTATGAGAAGGAAAAGAAAGCAAAAAAAAACACCAGAACCCAGTATCATATCCATCCATGCGAGAGAAAAAGGGAGAAATGCTTCGAGTAAAGCATAAATTAAAGGTTTCAAAAGGACAAGAGGAAAAAAGAATCATGACCGTTTCTTAAGCTGAGTCTTCCACTCGGCCCTCGTCACCTTCATGAGTAGGTCCTCATCCTTGACAGGAATCCACGCCGTGAGTGCCTTCATTGCATTTTCAAAGTCGGAATCGAGTAGCACCTCGCGGAGGGCCTGTATAATGGCCGCGCTCGTCGCATGCAGGACATCGAGCCCGCTGCTGCTACTGCTGCTGCTCGGCGCCGTTGTTGCAGACTTTTCCTTGGTCATGGATGGCAGGGACAGGTGACTCGTAGTGCTCGTCGGTTTCGGCGTCGGCGAATCCGCCGCGGCGGCTGCGGCGGGTGTTGGAGGCAACTCGCCCTGGGCGGCGTCGCCCAGGAGCAGGAACACGTCCCAGACGCGCAGCTGCGCGGCAAAGGGGATCGAGAGGTTAAACAGCGTGAGGTACCAGCGTGTGCCGTAGGCGGTGCTGTCGATGCCCAGGTCAGCCATTTTGCGGGCAACGTCCTTGTGGAGCCAGGTGGTCTCGAACTCGCGCAGCGCCGCCATGAGGCCCTCAAAGCCGGGCTGGTAGAGGCGCTCGAGCCCTCGCAGCTGCCACATGCGCACGAGCATGACAAACGTCTTTTCCTCGTCAAAGTAGCAGAGAAGCGTCGCCGCCAGCGAAGCCATGCCCTGGACGTAGCCCGTTTCTTGAAAGTATAGTGATAGAGCATGGAGGACACGAAACAGGAGACGCTGACCGCCGCGGTACCGTCGTCGAAACATGATGTGGCGGCTGATGGTCCGAGGCACGTCAAGGTCGATTTGGATGTCGTCGGCCGAGGCGCTGTCTTGTAGGCGATGAAAGGCGGCGGTAATTTCCTCCTGAGTGGCAGAGCCCGGGTGCTCTTTGGCCGAAGTTGCGAGAAAAGACCACCAGGCGGCGGCGCGCCAGCGATCGGGGATGCCCTTCCATGTGCGCTCGATGAGCTTGGGATTCTTGGTGTCAAAGTCAAACTCCATGCCTTGGCCCTGCTCCCCCTTGCGCGTGACGCGAGCCATGCGCCGCCACTTTTCGGACCGTTCAATTTCCTTGCGCTTGAGGGCCTCGGATATCTTTTCGACGCGTGCCTCCTCGACGCTGTCTTGCAGGTTCGGCGATACGGTCAGCATGTCGCCGGCCTCGTCCATCCACCGACGATTTCTATTCTGCGGAAGCAGGTTGCCGGCCTGGCGAATGACGGAGCGCGAGGAGCGAAACGAGACGAGCGAAGCTTGAGAGTGTTGGGTATTCAATGAGCGCGCCGAGACTTTGCGGCTGGGCAGGCGTCCACCGCTGTGGGAGGAGGTGAAGCCCATTGGGTCGCGCTTGTAAAGGACGTTGCGGCGACGGGGCGAGTGGTGCAAGGAGCGCGAGTCGGTAGGTGTGCCAACGCGCGAGTGGCTGCGCGGAGTGCCAATGAAGCCATAACGGTCGACCATGGTGCTGTCGAGGTCGTCCCAATCCTCAAGGCCGCCGGCCGGGTCGGCGGGTTCCTTTGCGGCAGGATGGCCATTATTGTACTGCGACGAAGAGCTTACGGATCTTGGAACGGAAGAAGCTGGTGCGAGAGTATTTCCGTTTCTGGGTGTACGAAATGCAAGAGTCAGTATAGTTTGAGGCTGGATAAAGAGCGGCCGCAATGACCGGGGCGCCCTTAGGATGATCATACGCAGCGGACTCGTCGTCTTCGGTCAGGACCTCGGGGTGTGGCTCCAAGCGGTCGCAGTACGAGTGTCTGTCTCGTAAAGACGCGCTGGTGTCGCCCAAGGCATACAGCTGCCTGACTTTTTGCGACTCTTGTTCGACGTCGGGGGTCATGAGCTGGATGTCTGGCACGGGCGATGCGGCACGGGGCGGCGACACACGAATCTCGTCTTGGCCGGCGACGCAGCTAGCCGGCGACGTGGCAGGCCGGTGCACGGCGGCGGCGACGGACGAGGGCTGGGTGTGCGTAGCGCTGCGGTCGTCTTCGGTGAGGGACAGGCGGTGCATGGCGCCGATGTTGTCGGGGTCAAACATGAGGCTGCCGCGCTTGGAAAAATGTAGAGACGAGAGAAAATCGTCATCCAGCAGGCTCTCGGTGGGAATGTCAATGCCTAGGGGTGAAAAGTCGGCGGCGCTGTCGCGGTCGGGGTCAGAAGAAGAAGACGACATGGCCTGCGGCGATCGGGAGGAGCTCTGCGCAGGGGACACGGCTGGCTCTGGCAGTGGCTGAAGCTTGGCGGGGGCTGGGGCCAGGGTCGTGGTACCAGGACCAAGGTCGGCAACGGTCTTTTCGTGGCGGGCAGGGCTAGAAATAACAGCAGGGCTTGTATGCCTACGATTACTTTGACCAGCAGTCGAGCCGCCCCCCACTTGGGAGACGCTGTGCCAACGTCGAGGGGTTGTTGTCGGCGCGGGCGCGTGCTCGTGTTGAGGGTAAGCCGTAGTGGCGCCGTCGTCGCGGGGGCCGCTCCAAAAGGGGAGGCGCAGGCTGTGTCGCTTGAATATCTTGCCGCGGCGGGACGGAGAGCGGGCGGGCAAAGGAGGCGGCGAGGCAAGGACGGGAAGGAAGTCGGTGGCGGTAATGCTGGCGGCAGCAGCAGGATGTTTCGAGGAGGAAGAGGGAGAAAAAGGGGAGGATGAGGACGAGAAAGAGGTAGGAAAGGCCAGATCGAGGGGAGCAATAACAGACGCTGTCCTCATCTGAGAGGCCCCAGCGGCTGTAACAGCCACAAGGCTATCGCTATTATTAGTGGGCGTTTCAGTGGCACAGGCGCTGTTATTAGCAGCAGTGCTAGCGCCCAGCCTGGCGGTGCAGGCCGCGGCAGCCCGCACCTCATTTAAGCTTTGGCGGCGCGGTTTGGCATTGCCAGAAATAGCAGCAGAGCTGGTATAATTTACCAACGCAGGGCTTTGTTGGTGAGAGGCTGCTGCCGAAATGGCGTCATTGGACCGTCGCCGCCGCTTCTCGACAAAGCAGTCATCGTCGTCGTCATTTTTATCGTTGACTTGCCCGGCCACGTCGAAACGCTCCTCCTCGAGAATCGTGTCCTTGATGATGGCGCTGCCATGGCCAGAATCCCGCTTCCACTCGTCGAGCAAAGGCTGTCGCGGGGAGCGCAGCGCGGGGTGCTGCTCCGTCGGGGGCGCCACGACGGGCAAGCTCAGGCGCGACGGCGGCGGCGCAACGACGATGACGCCGCTGGCGCCGTGGATAGAGGTGGCCGCGGTCCCGGCCAGCGAGACGGCGGAGATGGACGCCGCGCACGAGTACCCCGAAGACGACGTCGTGGTCGAGCTGGACGACGAGCGCTGCAGCGGCGACGGCCTGGGACGTGCGGACGCGGGAGTGACGGTGGTGGCCTGGCGCGGCGACGGGGTGATGTGAATGGGCGGCTCGGCGGCGACGGTCTTGTCGTAGCGGAAACCAACCAGGCTGGAGTCGTCGCGAAAAGTTGGCTTGCGGACAACGGCAGGCCTGCTGCCGCACCTTGCTGAGCTGAAGCGTGTGGGCGGCGTCATGACGGCCGAGACTGCACTTGTGTGGCGTTTGTTGCCGGGAGCTGCGAGCAGCATGTGCCGAAAAGTCAACGCAGCTAGGTGGTGAATGTGAGAAAATTGGCTTGGTACTGGCGGCACTGGGTGTTGCGTTGTCGAATCTGAGCGACTTGAATCTTTCCCCAGGTCTTGCTTCTGTCGGCTGTGGCGCATACAATGTCGTTATTCAGTGTCAAAGACGGGAATGGCCGAATTTTGAGCTTCTATGTAGACCTTTGGAAACAGTGTACGAGAGCGGGAAACAGACAAGAGCGTTTAAATCTGGTTCAATAGATGGTGATTTCTCGACAGCGTGTAAAGCAGGCCGGACAGACGACAATGTTAATCGAGGCGCAAAGGTGTAGATGGCTGGGCTATGCGAAAAGCGGTCTAGGCTGCTTCTTTGTCTTGCCCTGTCGGCTGGTTTGTCTTGGACACTGGTATCCTGAGATTCTTGCGGTGAGAATGGCTGGCGACTTGATGAAGCAGTGTAGGTGGTGAATAATGGCGTGGTGTGTGTGTGTGTGTGTGCGTGTGTGCGTGTGTTGTATGTGCTGTGTGTGTGTGCGTCTTGGTAGCGGCGATACGCAAACGGCGACGATTTGTTGGTGTTGCTGTTTGTTATAGGAGAGCAGCAGACGTAGGACGAGGGATGGGAGGAGGGGGGGGAACACAACTAAATGTATGGGCAAAGTCTGCAAAAGGTTTTGGGAAAGAAGAAGAAAAGGAAACAATGAGTCAAAAAAAAGGTCAGAGACAATTGGTACACATGGCACAGCGACAACACACACACACACACACACACATACAAGGCACGCACGCGCACACATCTCACGACACACCTTGTCTCTAGCGTGCCGAAAAGAGCGGCGTGCCGGCAAAAGCAGAGAAAGTGACAGGCGGACAAGCACAAGCAAAGGCCCTGGTTTAGGCTGCAAAGGGGGCTCACATGCAACCATGGATCCCCCGGCTCCATAAGGTAGTCAGGTAGTCGCTGCAGGACTGCATGTACTCCGTACAAGCGATAATACATTTCTCTTTTTTTTCTGTAATAAATTATTTTTTTTTTCGGCTACTTACCCAGTTCTAGGCCTAGATTCCCGCCCACAAATCGCGCCTTGTTGAACCCGGCGCACCCGGCTGGTTGACACAACTCGCCTAGTGGAGACGCCAGCGCAGTGGGTGGAACAAGTTACAAGGGAAGATGTCAGTGACTTGTGCTGCAGTGCCGTTTTGTGCGCTGGCGCATGTATTCTTGTGTCCCAAGTCCACCAGTCTCTAACTTGCCTGTTTCATTTTTTTTTTCTATTTTTTTTTTTCCAATTCTCTATTTTATTTTGTCTTGTCCTTCTCCGAGTCTCTCTCTTTCTTGTCGCTACTGACCTACTCATGACTCTGATGGCCTGTTGTCCCTGTCACACAGTGTAGACGCCTGCAATCTTATTGCAACCTCCGTGTTGCGCCAGGCGTTGTTCTAGCTTGGCTTTGTGCATCACAGGTACAGGAGTCAAATCGAGACCGCAAGGTCATCACAGATGCACAGGCGCATCAAGAATTCCATTCCCCCAAAGCATCATGTGAGCCCCGGTTCCCTGAACTTGTCAAGTACCGGTACCTGTTGGCTTTACCCTCCAAGTGCTTGCCACTCACTCCTGGTTGGCTGATTCGACTTTTCTTAGCCTCCGGTGCCGGCAAGAAACCGAACGCTCAACAATCCAAGGCTGCCCAATGTACTGGGTATATCCGTCGTTGGATTGTACATACATACGTCTGCCAACGCCGTAAACCCACACACACACATCGACAAGAATGCAGCTAGTAGGCGGGACAGCGCGGTGCGGATATCCGTCCATGCCCATTTTTGTCTTTGATGCAGAAACCTGAGTGGCTCTCCCCCGCCACTAGCCCACCATCTTGTCCGGTGTGTGTGTGCGGCTCCAAGCTAGGAACCACTGGCTCGGTGGGCTTATTAGAACATGGCATGAACGGCTATTGAGGACCCTGTTATTGTCCCTCGACGAGTTTTTTTTTGTTCTTCTTCTCGGCCCTGATTACGATGGCCCTACCTTGGAGTCCGAAGCCTTCATCGGGGCCCGTCGCATTGCCAGACGTTGCATACTTGAAGCCCCGTCAGTAACCAACCGATGAGAGACACGGCAGGCATTGGCAGGCAATAAGGCCACTCGATCACTGCACTGCAGCAAAGTAGACCCTGGCACACACCCTGGGCAGCCAGCCCTTCTGCATTGGGCAATTAAACCACGTCCAATCCCAGCATGACAAGTTTGCCCTACTGCAGGTACCACGTCCGCCTAGTCACCGCTGCCACCACACCGCTGCCCAAAGTGGCCCAAGGCACTGGCATGTTGTGTGTACACCGCACTTCAAAGCTTTGTTCTTTCTTTTGACAAGATTGACTAAGTATTAGCCAAAACCCCTAAATTCTTCTTTCACAAGCAGAAATGAAAATCCATTTCTTCTTTAGCTCGTCACCGTCGACGCGATGACACGACGTGGGAGTTGGCTCTACGTCCGTCGCACCGCATCTTTTACATAAAGTTTGCCACTTGTGCCGGAGATTAAACCAGCCGCCGTCTAGTCGAAAAAACTAGAACGAAAGAGGCCCCTTTGAGTGGGGGCAACAATCGGAGAAAAGAATTAAAGTATGAAGGCAGATGTCACTGATGAGATGGTGGCTTTTGTTCATTTTTTTTTTCATTGATTATTTGCTTTTTGATGCCTTTTCTTTTCCCAAATTTCTTCACGTGCTGCATGCACTCTAATGCAGCCGCCCTCCCCACACCGATCAAAAGAAAGCGAATCAGCAGCCCAGAAACCGTTGAGAAGCCGTCAACCACTGTGCCACTACAACGACGCCACGCGCACTGTAACATGCAGAAAAACTCACTGGTCAAAAATAACATCACCACAACTGAGGGCAGGCAGGCAGGCAGCCAAGCAATAATCACTGCAGCGATCAGCGTACCCTGCCTGCCTGCCAGGAAGCCTCTGCTTGGCTGTGCGCGATAGGCCCAGCGTAAAACAGATATTCGTAGTGGTGTATTCATTTCCCTAGCTGAGATTTATGACTGCTACGTATATAGCCAAGACCATCAGGTCAAAACCGCATACGAGATGGCAACTTGCGCCTAAAAAAAAAATGGCATAGCATCGCAACGAACTTTCAAGTCACAGCGTCAGACGAGGCTTACAAGGAAAAAGGCAACAGAAGGATGCTTTGATGTTGAGAGGCGCGCTCCTCAATGACAAAAATTGCCCCCATTTTCACGGCCGCACCCTGTCTCTCTCTTATCTCGTTCAAAATTTGTCTCGTCTCAGGTCTACCTACACCCGGCTGGCCGGCCGGCCGGCTGGCAGTTGAATCGCGCTCCCGCTGCGTGACGTCCGAGACAGCCGTTGCGCCACGAGAACACGGGGCAATGAACGACTGCTTTTCTCTCTCTCTGTGCACGTGCAAAAATAAAAACAAAAATAAACCTCAATTCTTGGAAGCAACGAGCCCGGCAGGCATCTAGAATTACCGGTTTTTTCTACATACCTGCATGTTTACCTTGTGCGAGAGCAGAAAAGGAAGAGAGACTGGTGCTTTGCGCGGCGCCTGGTGGGAAAAGCGCCAGGATCCAGGTGACTGATGATGGGCAGCAACCTCGCACCCCAACATTCACTTTCGCCTGGCGAGGTAGTGAAATTTGTAGAACCAGTTACTGGACTAATTGGTCGTGTTTTCTTTTCTTTTCTTTTCTTTTCTTTTCTTTTCTTTTCTTTTTTTTTAAAAAAAAAAAAGTGCCAGCTCATCACCTATTGCTGACTGATGACAGCGCACTCTGTCCATTATGCATCAACACCCATGTCAGGCAGCAGCGCCCTTTCCTTGACCCTCGCGACTCTATTGCGTCGCAGTGACGGCTTATTAACTCGGCAGCTGTCCACTTCCACTGGCAACTTTTCTTTTCAAAGTTCACGGGCCTCCGGTTGTAAATAGTAATCTGGGCGTGGGGGCGGGGTTCGACCGACGCCCGTCGCCTTTCTATGACGGAGGCAGTCCGGCTATTCTAGTTAACTACGCCCGCACACCCATCAAAACATCCACTTACAGTGATACCCTGTATAGTTCGCAACTTGGCAAAGAAAAATTCTCTTCCTTCTTCTTTCCTTTGAGTCTGAAACAGTTTTGCGCACTGATAATTGTTGGAGAAGAACGTCGTCAACGCCGTCAATTCGTTTCGAGTCGCTGGTGGATAAACCCCCTGGTGTGACTGGAAAGGAAAGCTGCGACTTGTCCCATGCTCATGTCGAAGCAGCCAGCGCCTACATACTCGTCACAATCACAATCACCCGCAAAAACCCTTTTTTTCCCCAGTCTAATTTCATCACCCAGGGTTCTAGATCATTCGTTTATGCAACCACTTTAACACAGAAAGAGGGTCCTCTTTCTTCCCGTCGCTTCCCTTGCGGAAAGCAAAAAAGAACCTAAAACCAAATCAGACGTTAGGCTGGCCTGGTTGGCACAAGACCCGTTTCGTCAACGGAAACTGACCAACCACTGCTCCTGCATAAATGAACATGAATCTCTCTCAGTATTACGTAGCGCTCGCAGCGAAGCGGCAAAAGAACCACAGAAGAGAGGGGAACAATTCTGACAAGACGGAAACTAAAAATGAAGAGAGGCTGGTAAATGCCGCTCACAACTAACCAACCAAGGGCTTCTGCTTCTTTGTTAGTTGTGCCCACCACCACCACCACCACCATCACCGCACACACCCACTTTTGCTAATGTATCTGGCATAACAGTCTCGTCCCGTTAGCCGGTTGATGCCAAGTTTTCGGGTCAAAAATTTGCTTGTATTACTTCTTGAAAAAGGGTACCGTAGCACGACAACGGCTGCGGACCTGCTTTCGGGGTTTGCTATGCCTCGAAGAGCAAGTAATTGTAATTATCCTCTGGTTACCTCGCAGCACAACCCACCAAAATTCAACTTGGCATGCTCGTACGGATGCTACACACCTAAATAAATGTTTGCTTTTGCCGACCAAGACCGAGGGAGGCATTACCAACGATTACATTCAACGTATCCACACAACTCATCTTGGTCCTTTACCAACAATTTGTACCTATACCGTCAGCTGCCAAGTGCTAGCAAGAGTCTTCTTTCCATGCCTCAGAAGCGACCGGCTACATGTTGGCCGGCTTCTCAGAAAAACAAACAAACTGACCACGTAGTTTTTATCGTTGGAACACGGGCATACGTCTGTTGCAGCAAGGCTCTACCCGAGATGACTGCAAACTTGACAAAATCGGGGGTGGCTTGCTTACTATGCCAGGCATCCGGGGGGGGGGGGGGGGGGCAAACCACGTTTTTTTTTCCCGCGACAGGGTTTCCCTTGTCTGGCCACGAGTTGCAACGGGTGTGAGCGATTTTTGACAAACTACTCCGTCGTAGTCTGACCCCATCTTTCCGGTAGCTATTTATGACTAAAACAGGCACAGATTCAGGTACGCTCGTCATAGAAAGAAAGAGCTGCGCGACAAACTACTAACTAGTAATAAGCCGACAACTTTGTGTGCACCAACATGCCGTCGGCTAGTTTCGAAAAGTTGGAAACCACAACGAGTGGAATTGAAAAACTGGCAAAGAATTGTGGTAAAAGAGCTTTAGAATCAATATGGAAAAGAAGACGAAAAAAAAGGAAAAAAAAAGTTAAAAAAAAAATTGCCCGTCTTTGTGGTATTCACTGCTCATGCTCGCAGAACATACAACTTTACACATGCATATTTCCAAACACAAACCTCTCCCTTCGTTTTGTCATCGACTCCTAACCAACTAACAACTATAACAAATGACCGGGAGCAGCCGCACCAGCAAAGATGCTGCTGCACGAGAAATGTCTGTGTGGCTATTTTTCTTCTTGTGCAGCCATCGGTCTCGTTTATTGCCTGTGTGTATCAGAAATGCAAGCTCCCTACTGGCCTTTTTAGTCTGTGCGTCGTCGTGACGGCGCATATGCAAACTCGCGGCTTCTTGGAGAACCTCCTTCATCAAGCCTGAATCAATTTCCGCAGATTGTGATTACATTTTCAGACTAGAACTTGGCACGCCAAAGAAACCGGGTAATGTTGCCCCTTTTACGACCCTGCTTACGCACCGTCTCGACAAACATCGACGCGGCTATTACACAGTACACAGTATTGCACGCCATTCAGTCATCATGTAGAGTATTTTGAAATGTCTTGTTTTGGAAAGAAAAAAAAATCAATGCCGATGCTCCCGCTCTAAACTTCTTCATTCTCCCAGTCCTTCTCTGCAAACATGGGGTCCTTGCGCCCGCCACCACTCGCCACCTCCAGCTTCTCCAGGAACTCGGGCGGCACCGTTGGTATGTACTTGCGCTCCCGCTCCCTGTTGACGCCGCCAAAGCCCGCCCCGTACGAAATCAGCATGTCCGTTACCGACGGCAGCGTAAACGGTAGCATCAGCGCGGGATCCATCAAGAGGTTCGGCGGCGCCTCCTCATCGTCGTCCCAGCCACCGTCCTCTGCGTCAAGGCCAACTCGCGCCGGAGTGCTTTGCGCGCTCGGCGGCGACGCGCTCAGGCCGTTGCCGCCGCCGCCGCTATTCTTGACAGGTGTCGACGGCACGCTGGTGTCTGGGCCGCCTGCTTTGGGCAGCGGCGATGCGGCTCGGCTCCGCCGCCGGTCTCGTTTCAGAGCCGCCTCCTTTTGAATCCCCAGTAGGTACTTGGTCGCGCTTTTTGGCAGCCGCTTCTCGCCTACTTCTGCGCGATAATGCGTCGCGGCATGAATCAGCTGCTGTGGCGTCAGTCGTTTGAGTTGCTGCAGCGTCCCCACCAGCGCCTCGAGGTCGTCCTCGGCCAGCGACGAAAAGCACTGCAGCCACTGTAGGAGCTGGATAACCGGTGCCAGATGACGCCTGCTTGCGTCTGCTGTTGTTTCTCCCGTCGACTTGGTCTCGCCCCCTTCGTAGTGCTCGGCCTGCCTGTTGTTCGTTCGAGCCCACTCTTCCAAAAGTGAAACGTTCATGCGAATCTGCATTGCCTTGGTCCTCGCCAAGTATTTCCTATTTGACATGATGCGGTTGAAGAGCTCGGATGCAATCCAGTATAGCAGCTGCGAAATTATTTGAGTCGTAATGACCGAGTGAATGTCGTACAAGTCCAGCACAAACACGGTAGACGACAACAACGATGTGACGTTGCGCGGCGACGGCTTGGCTCTTTGCTTGGGCGACGGTGGTCTATACCGCTTTTCCAGGGGCTCCTCCTTGACTGCAGTCTTTCGCTTAAATAGCTTCCACTCGTTTTGAAAGGTAATGTCTTCGAAGCCGGGAATCGTCTCGTGGTCCAACATGGCTGGGTCCAACACCTTGTCTAGACGTCGCTCAGCGTCGCGCACAATGAGGATGAAAATCTCATTGATCAAATCCGCCAGCTGTGTCTGAAATTCCGAAGTTGCCTCCAACAGTCCTGCATCCTTCTTGAGGTAGTGTAGCAGTAATGTCGCGTTGGAGATCCAGAAAGCTAAAATGGTCATGTCCCACTGGCATGCCTCGACCTTGTCGTTAATAAGGTCCATGGCGGAGACCAGCAATCGTTCCAAAAGCTCTGGGCTAGCGTGGTAGTGCGCGTATCGTGCGCTTAGGAAGATCATATTCGCTGGAACTGGTTTTTGCGATGGTGATCGTTGCGGCGTCATTTTCGTGATGATTATATCGAGTATGCGGTCGAGTTCGTGCTCTTGGAAAACAAACATTTGGTCGTGTAAGCACCTTCCCCAGTCAAATTCTTGTTGCTCTTCTTCGAATTCTTCCGCAGGCTGTCAAAGTCAGTAAGTGGAAAGCTAGTATAGCCATGCCTGCTGGGTACTAACCTCTGGCTGATCGTCCATCCCTACATTTCCTAGATCAACCTCCAAGTCGCGCGCGCTTTCCATCATGAGACGGCGGCGCATTTCATTCTCTGCCATTTCCTCCTCGAATCGATCCTGAGAAAACCCGGGATTGTAAAAGTCGTCACCCATTCCGGCGTTGCCAATGTTGTAGCCGTTGTCATGAAGGTAAAAGGACATGTCGCTGTCGGGCGGTACAAAGTCAAAAGCGGTTCGGCCGGACGAAGTTTTTTGGTCGGAAGAGGCACCATTGTCGAGAAGCAGTTTGGCAATATTCTTATGGCGGTTAGTCATTGCCCACATGAGAGCGCTCCATTGATTTTGATCCTGCTTGTTGACGTCGACGCCCGCATCGATAAGAGCCTTGACCACACCTTCGTGACCCTTGAATGAGTTAGCACACTGGGAAACGGTTATTCCACGAACAACACCTACAAAACAGCTTGCGTAAATTAGCGGCGGCGTACCATCCTCGTCCGCAGCATTGACGTCGATGTATGTTTTGGCTTTGCCTGCAAGCATCTTTGTAATCTTTTCTACGTCGCCGTTGCTGGCAGCCATGTTGAGAGACTTTTGCAATGCGTCCTTTTTCTCATTCTCGGGGATTTTCTCATTCTCGGCAATAGCATTGTCGTCCTCGGCGCCATGACCTGCCTGGTGAGCAGCGGCTTGGGCTGCAAGCATCTCCATGAGTCGAGCGTCGCTATCCTTTGGGCCTTTTGTGATTTCGCCCTCGTAGTCGTTGTCATTGAGAGAAAGATTGGCAAAGTTGAGCGGCTTCGCGACGGCGGGTGTCGTCAGAAACTGAGATTGACCTGGAGAATGCGCGCGTCAGAAGTTGGTCAGGGGCGGGGAAGGGGCCTTGCGGTAGGACCTTGGAGCAGCCGCCCCCCCTTGGAGACGACTCACCTTGCCAGCCGTCGTATATTTCCGTCTCGGGCACGATGAACTCTGTTGGCGCGTGACGGCGGTCGTTGAGAGACGTCGGGAGGTCGGTCGGCATGGGGCGAGGCGGGCGCTGCTCGCCCTCGTCGACAGGCGACGTTGATTCCTCGGGTTCCATGGCTTGCGGGAGAGGGGAGGGGCAGCTCCGCACTGCCGAGCTCGTGGAGGACTATGCGGCGAAGAAAGGTGTCATGCGCGCCTTGTTCGAGGAAAAAAAGGCACAGGCAGTCAGTAGCTGAAGCGCCTAGCGAGTTGAAACAGTACAGGAAAGCTGTTGACGCCAGGTCGTGTGAGGATGAACGGAGATGGAGGCAAAAGGTTAGGAGCCTGAGGTGGGTGGTAACTACGGGGTGTGGCGGGTCCGAGCCACATCATCGTCATTTGTGGCACGGCAGCCGGCGGTAAAACCACGACATGACACATTATATTGCCAAGATTAATTCATTTATCTGATTCATAATTGCATGCTTATGCGTTGGTCTATCTCACGCTATTGTCATCTATATACTACTATTCAGCACATCAGCATCACACACACGTAAGGTCATTCACAGGGGGGGTCGGAGACCGGTGCCTAGATGGCTCTGCGGCCAAACGCGCGCACGCGCTTGACGCCGCCATCAGGAATCATGACGAGCTTGATGTGAGTAAAGACGCTATCACTGTCAGCAGAAGCGAACTCGTGCTCCAGGTCAGCCTTTGTCTTGCTCGGCGCGACAACCTCCTTCCAGCCGGCGTCATCCGCGGCCGGGCTGGCGCTCGTCGTGTTGATGGCCTCGAGGCGGACCTTTTGCGGAAAGTTGCCGCGAAAGTGCGCAGTGTCGACGACGAGCTTGTCGATGCGGCCGGGGGCGCCGAGCTTGACAATGGTCCAGTCAACGTGGTCTTTACCGCGTGAGCGCGCCGTCTCCCAGCCGTCGCCCATGTCCTTGCCGCGGCCGGGCAGCAGCAGGTTGTCCTTTGTGCCAAAGTGCTGGTCGCTGCAGGACACGGCGACGCCGCCGTTTTGCGCGGCGGCGAGGTCGAGAGCGGCGTTGGGGTCGGCCGGGAAGACGGGCACGGCGTGGCCAAACAGGCGGAAGCGGGCGATGCCGCCGTCGGCGTACATGTTGAGTCGCACGTGCGTGTACTGCTTCTTGGTAGGTTGATCAAGCTTCCAGGAGAAACGCTGGGAAGGGCCGCACTCTCGGATACCCACAATGGTTTGCCACCCGCCGCGGGTGCCCTGCCACGACACCACCTCGTCGTCGTCGTCGCTGAAGCAGCCCTCGACCGAGATGAAGGGCGCGTAGTTGCCGGTGAAAAAGGCCGTGTCCACCTCGATGCCCTCGACGGTACCCGACGCCACGCCCAGCCGGATCACGACCCAGTCAAAGGGCTCCTGGTTGTGGCGGCGCGTCTCCCAGCCGTCGTACCAGGCACCGGTGAAGACCATCTTGCCGGGCTGCGAAATCGGTGCGGTTGGAGTCAGAAGATTGGACGCTTCCGCGAACCACTGGTCTGAAAAGGCAAGAATCTTACCGCCCAAAGTAGCCGAGATAAGGTCTGCACAGAGTATGAGTAAGAAAGTAGGGTAGAGTATGATTGGGAGGAGCAGACGCCAAAAAGAGAATTCAGAAAGAAAAGAAAAAAAGGAAGAGCATACCAATACATGTTGAACGGAACGTCTTGTCAATCTGGTCAGCAGGGACGACGCTGGTGCTAACGTCGTCGCTAATCTTGTAGCTGATTTCGTCAATGGTAGTAGCCATGGTGACTGTAGGATAAGATGGGGATACAAGTGCGTTGTGTGTTTGCTCAACTTGATCAGGTTCTTTTCTATCAGTCTTGGACTTGTTGGTCTTGGAATGACCCACGATTTTTTGCTTGGAGAGTTTGCTCACACGACCAAAGCCTTTAGTCGGAAATGGCGGGCGAGGCTGTATTTAACCTGGTGCGAACTCCTAGCCTGTGGACGTGCGACCTCGGGCCCCTACGGAGGGAGTGGGCTTTTCGTGGTGGGGATCGGGGACCTCCGACGCCGGGTCGCGGCCGGTGCCCAAGCCAAACAAATCAGTAGAGACTACAGGGTGAAATCGCGTGCCAAACGCATACAATGACGGGCCAGTACAATGACGGGCCAGTCAATTGTAATTTGGGCGAGGCCATTCTGCCGTGCGGGGCTTTCGCCGCCCGTGATGCACGGCGGGGTCTAATTACAGGCTCATTTTTCTTTCTTGCCAGGTAGCAAGGAGGTAGGTACATGCCGATGACGGGCTTGGCTTGGCTATTCGAGAAACAGATGCACGGACATGGCTTGTGGTTGCCAATCAAATGCATACAGCTTTGCATCAGGAAATGCAGGAAATGAAGCTATCAGGTAATAAGGCGCCTTTCGGCAAAAGCTGTAATGGCGGCTTTATTCGATGGCTTGACGTAACGTCGGAGCCCACTCTTGGCAGACGGGTCTGGAGTTGTCGGGAGATGATTCATCAAGTACGGATTACGGAGAACCTGGTTAAGAATGGAGTATGGAGTAACTTGGGGGCCCTTTCGTCATCTGCTTGCCCGTCTATGTGTAGACATGAGAACAAAGTCATTCATTCAGCCTTTGTGCCATGTGCAACTCTCATTCACTGCGGATACAGAGAGGATTAGTGTTTAAGGAACAGAGTACATACAATGTGGCGCTATCTATTGTTAAACTTTGCAAGTCAACGACTTAGACACCACAAGTCGCACAAAGGCTTATCGATCGCCACCTTGCCGATTTAGGAAGGCCACCTATACACTCGTTGCCTTGCAGGGGTTCGGCCGACATTTGACAATGTCAACCGCCGCTCGGCCACTCTTATGGTTATTGTTCTTGCTATGAGCCGGAGGGCGCCGTGGCTGACCAGCAACCATGCAGCGCTGCTCAGCTTGCCTTGACATCTATTTTCTACCTCGTTGCGCGTTCACCACTGTCCCGAGAGACGACTATTCAATCTAGGGGCAAATTTTGCTCAGCCATCCAACCATCCAGCCCAGTGGCAAAAGGTATAGGTGGCATGTGGGTACGTCTAGGTGGCCTGCATAAGTGGCTTTGGCTAAAGTCTAGCGCCATCGCCAGCCCTTGCTAGGCCTACGGGGTCAAGTAACCGGAGCTAGGGAGCAGGTGAAGCGAGCGACAGCCCGTTAATAACTACGACCAAATATTTCTGTATGTACAAAGTAGGCGACAAGTAGGTGCAGTACTGATTATATGGCATCGTGATTTGGTTGCAAAATCCTGTTACTTATGGTACCAGCTCCGCGTCTACTTCCATTCCAGCTCCAACCCCGGCTTTCGCTGCAACCTCTCGACCTGATCGGTTGATGCTTTAGGCCTAACCAGCAGTTATAACAGAAAAAGTAATCCTCAACACATAAGCGTTCACAAATCATGCCAGCTTTTTTCATTTTGCAACCCGGCCATGGACGGGCGGATTCAAGGGGACCAGCAAACAATCGACATGGCGTGGAGCACCGCCAATGTGCGGGCCTTTGGCCGAACAATCAGAAAAGAAAAGAGCCAAAACTTGATTGTAGTCGCAGATGATATGGACAGCGAACACATGAGATCAAAGTAACAGTCGACTATACCACAGAGAGTCAGCGTTGTGCGGGAGCAAAAGGACCAGCATCTCGGCAGCCACGGTTCGGGCCTAGCAGGGCATCTTACCGTCTCTTATCCTGTACTGGCATTATTGACTATAATAAAGCCACATTATGCTTCGGCAGCTTACCATGAATACCTACATAAGCTGCACCCACTGCTCCTTCAAACAGCGAACCATACAACCAATTTATCCTCATCTCATCGCAAGCCCAGAACTCATCATGCCTCCTACGCTTTCGCCTCCGTCCAAAGTGACCGTCGCCGTGACCCAGGCAGAGCCAGTCTGGCTGAACCTCGAGGCTACTGTTGACAAGACGTGCAAAATCATCAGCGAGGCCGCCAAAAATGGCGCCCAACTCGTTGCATTCCCCGAAGTTTGGATCCCAGGCTATCCTGCTTGGATCTGGTGTGCACTCGTTCATGTAACCAACGTAACGCTCACCCGCCCTTTTTTCTAAAACAAAGCACAGGAACCGACCCGTCGACACGGACTTGATGACCCGATATATACAAAACTCGATGCGTTTAAACTCTGATCAGATGGGCAGACTAAGGGAGTGCGCCGCCGAGCACAACATTGTTGTCGTGCTAGGATTTTCGCAGAATGACCACGACTCCCTTTACATTGCACAGGCAATCATTGATGCCACTGGAGAAATTAAAGTCTTGCGGAAAAAGATGAAGCCAACCCATATGGAGCGGACAGTCTTTGGTGACTCTTTTGGCGACTGCCTCGACAGTGTTGCTGATACAGCGGTCGGAAGAGTCGGGGCCCTGAATTGCTGGGAGCATCTGCAGCCGCTGCTCAAGTACCACACGTACTCGCAGCGCGAGCAGATCCACGTCGCTGCATGGCCGCCCCTCAACACGGAAGCCCCAGAGGGCGGTCTGGAATCAATGACGGGCAAGGGTAAGCTTTCCGAAAAAATTCAACGCCTGGGAATTATTAGGTAGATGCTGATGCCATTACAAAGGTCTTGCCGCGGTTTCACAGGTGTACGCCATGGAGTCGGCATCGTTTGTTCTCCATTCTACATCTGTCATTAGCCAAGCTGGCGTCGATTTGATGAAAACGGGGGACGGCGATTGGATGAATGCCCCGGGTGGTGGAAGCTCGGCCATCTATGGGCCGGATGGGAAAAAGCTGACCGCTGATCTACCCGATACCGAAGAGGGAATCCTCTACGCCACCATTGACTTGGACGATATCCTCCGGTCCAAGGCCTTTATTGACGTTTGCGGTCATTATAGTCGACCGGATCTCTTGTGGCTTGGTGTTGACAAGCAGATCAAGCGTCATGTGCGATTTCCACGACCCGAAAACCATGACTCGGATGCATGCTGAGTGGCTGAACAATGATTTCGAGATCAGGACACATAGATTGATAGGCAAAGACCAACACAATTTTTGCTTCGAAAATTTATCTTAATTTTGGTGAAAAGGAATGGGATTGTTGGAATATGTGGCAACTGTTGCCTGATTGGCGCGCGCGGAATTGCAGGCGGCGGACCATCATCGCAGGAGACGGTGCTCGAGGGAGGAGATAGCCACTCTTCTCAGTGTACAGCCTCGAGATGGCAGTACGCATAGCTTCAAAAAGAGCTGCAATTCTTTGGCGTAATAGTAAATTGAGTCACAAAGCTATCTAAATATTGAAAACTGAATGAGTGTGCGTGATATCTGCAAGAGCTAATCCGCATCCAATCTGAAGCCTCGGTCTACATCAATCAACGATTTTTTTCCATAACTAAATTGCATCAAATCATCTACAAACTACTGATCCATGTGATACTTCCATTGCTTCATCTTCTACCAGCCTGTCCAAAACGGAGGGTTTGCCCGGAGCATCATTTCTTATACAGTTCGGCACTTCAAGTCGAGCCAGTGAGGTATCGGAAGCATCTCAATGTCGCTATCTCCGTCAGTGCCAGAACACATGGACACGTCAGGGCCCAGTAACGCAGGCGGCAATTGCTTCGGTGGAAGTCCTTTGTCTGCGCCGGAACTCTCATCCGCATCGAGTGTATACAACGGTGTCAACGGTGTCATTGATGCCCGTTGGCTAGGGGGACCGTCGCTGAGGGGCGAAACGGACCAAAGTTCATGAGATCGGGCACCTTGGGCGCCATTCTCGAAATCGGGTGTCGGAGTCCGAGTTGGCCCGCTGTCCACGATGCCGTGAGTGACCACCCTCTGCATTCGGGTATCGCCTGGAGCAGAGCCTTGAAATGCTTCCACGAGCGACCGGCATGTGGCCGCGGAGCTTCTTCCCTGTTCCTTTAGCATGTTGTTGCGGAGAAGATCGATCCAGTAATCCGGCCCATCACTCGTAAACTCTTCAAGCAGAGCGAGTACAGCTTCCCAGTACAAGCTATTGTACCCTGCAGAAGCAGGAAGCGACTTGCCTTGTGATACCAAAACCATCTGGAAAGCGACGACGCCGAGGGACCAAATATCGACCTCTTTACCGTACCCCTGCCTTTCGCCCATCATCTTGAGTTTCTCGGATTTAAACATCTCAGGAGCCCAATATAGCTTGGTTCCACAAATTGTGGTATAGTTTGCCATGCTGATTTTGGAAGTTCCAAAGTCGGCTAGTTTCACCAAGATGCTCCTGCTTTCGTCATCTCGAGAAAAGACTAGTATGTTCTCGGGTTTAATATCGCGATGCGCAATCTGATGCTCGTCGTGCAGATACTCCAGAGCAAGAAGACATTGATGAACAATTGAAATGTATTCGGCGGGCTCGAATTCCTTCCGACACATCTCTTTTTTCAGGCATCCGAGCGCTGCGTATTCCAAATGAATCGTCGGCCATGCGTTTAGTGGAGGGTTATCAGGGCCCAGGAATTCGGTGATGTGCGGCTGAATGCAAAGCAAATTATCAGCATCAAAGATGAGGACCTGTTGAATACTGACTCACATGCTTCAAGGTTTTCAGTATCTTGATTTCGTTTGCCCAGATTCCCTTAATGTTCAGTGTGGTGTCGTCGATGCTTCCGCCGCGCGGCTGTTTGACGGCTATCTCCTTGCCTGTGCTGGCATTCCGGCGACAAAAAGTTGTTCCAAATGCTCCCCAGCCAACCGCTCTATGAATGTAGATTGGCGTTGAAGGAAGAATGTGGTGCTTTTTGGCCCGCCCCTTGGGTTTCTGCGCGCGCATAAAGGCACTTTGAAATCGGTCGGAATCAACAGCCAAGTCGTTGCAGAGGAATGAGCCAACGCTCGCCTTGTGATTTTCGCTAGACCAGTCACGATCCGGGATAACCACCTGCATCAAAAGCGTTTCCCCAAGCCGAACTTCGACTTTGTGATGGACTCCTGGCCCTCCCACAATCCAGGTGAAGCCCCTCCGAATGAGCCCTGCGAAACCAGTAGAGCAGGTTTTACCGGAGCAGTCTCTGACAGCGCTTTTGTCATCGTCTCTTTCATCATACTTGACCCGTGTTCCATGCCTAGACCTCAAGTCCTTGAAAACAAGTCTATGAGAGCTGTCAAACGTGAAGGCTCCATGGAACTGAGCGAGACAGGCATGATTGAGGGCGAGGTCGCACAATGCGTTTCTGCCTATGACGAAGCCCATGTTGCTGTTCCGCTTGGTGCTGAAGCGAAGTATCAAGCTCGGTAGATTTTCGAATTCGTCGTAGCCGGTATACCCGCTATGGATGTCGTGACTACTCATGACTGATCCTTGGGTCCCCTGTTGCATATCTTTGTCTGAATCCTTTTGCGAATCCTTCTGCCAATCTTTTGTCGAGTCTTTCGTCGAGTCTTTTGTTGCATCTCTTTGCGAGTCATAGGAAGCGTCGTAGAGAGCTGCGGGCCCAATGACAAGAGGATGCTCTTGAAGAGCATTCTGCAACTTCATGTCCCTGGCTTGAAAGTACAGGCGAGCGATCACGTCGCCGTCCGTACCCTCCATGATGTGTGGTAAAGTGTGGATGTCGATACTCAATTGCAAGGATGAATGAAGATGAAATGAGAATGAGTTTTGGAAGTAGGCATCACAGAAGCAGAACAGAGACTAGATATATCAATTAAACTCTTCCGTCACCCCATCGCCGACCCAAGGATTGTAGAAACACGCGCTGACGAACCAAGCCAACAATGAAGCCATAGCCAATCGTAGCGGCCCCCACAACCATCTACGCCGTTGGCCGCGACCATCGAGCCTCGGCGCCTAACTGCGGCATTTCCTTGACCGAGTGTCAAAGGACGACGTCCTCCCAATCGATTGGATCATTCGCTCACTTTCCTTTCTTTCCTCGCCTAGCGCCCCAGCGGGGGCGGCCGCTCCTGCAGGGGAAAGAGGGCGCGGGCATGGGCTGCAAGTTTTGGTCCCGCGCCGCAACGCCACCGTCAAGAGTCACATTAAGAGCACATACTGCGATTGGCTTGCATCCTGCATTGGGCTCTGTTTTTGGGTTGAGTTTAGCGCGCGTTGTGCATGCGGAGTGATGACGGGAAACAAAAAAAAAGCGCAGACAAGAAACATTGAGTTGGCACCAACAGGGCCACGCGGCCCGGGGCCCGGGGGTACTTTGTAGAGGCGGCGGTACCTTATGGTTCGTAAGCGGCCGCCTCCTATTGGCCCGCTCGCTGCGATCGCCCTCTTGAAGTTGTCGCGGGCTGTTCATGAAGCAAACATACTTAAGCGCTGGTGATTTCCTATACAGTAGACGTTGCAAAGCTGCGGATTCTTCGACCGGCCTGCATCAATTGACCCTGCATTCGCCGCAAGCCGTCGTGTGCTTACAATGGCTTCCAGCAGCGCCATCTCCCAAGGCTCCGCGCCCATCCAACGCAACAAGGCAGCCGAGGTCAATGCCCAAGCCAATCATGGCCAACCGCATCAGCCTGAAATTGCATTTTCCATGGCGCAGCTCTGGGATGGTGAGTTGTCATCTGCCCCCCCGAAACTCCCGTCCACCTACCCGCCGTTCTCCTGACGCTCGTGTGTGCAGGCACTGCCTTCATCGCCCAGACTGCCGTCGTCACCTTTTCCCTGTCCCTGTCCGGGCGGCTCCTGGCACGGCCCCTGACGCTCTTCTCGTGGCATCCGCTATCACAGCTCCTCGGTCTGTTCCTGCTCCTCCAGTCCGTCCTCGTGCTGCAGCCCACGCGCACCGCTGGCCAGAAGCGCGTCGGCCAGACCGTGCACGCCGCGCTCAACTTTGCCTCCTTTGCCGCCTTTGCCGCCGGCTTCTGCGCCATTTACCTCAACAAGGAGCGCAACGGCGCGGCGGCGGGGGCAGCGTCGGTGGCGCACTTTACCACGCTGCACGGCGCGCTGGGCGCGACGCTGACGGCGATGCTCGCGGGCCAGCACGTCGTCGGCCTGACCATGTGGGCGGTGCCGGCGCTGTACGGCGGCGAGGCCCGCGCGAGGTCCGTGTGGAAGCTGCATCGTGTCAGCGGGTACGTGAGCTTGCTGCTGCTGCTGACGACGTTTGGCACGGCGGCTGGCACGGGCTTTGTGCGGAACGCGCTCAAGCTCGAGTCGTGGGTGTTTTATGTGCCAATGGCGCTCATCGCGGTGGGGGTGCTGCCGCGCATTCACGCGTCTAAGCTAGGATTCTCGACGAAGAAGGCGTAGGACAATTGCGAGAACTAGAAGAGATTGGAAAGGTAACTAGATGATACAGGCGAAACGACTTTTCATGGCTGTAGTCCTCTAAAGAATGACAAAGCGGTAGTTCGTTGAAGGAAAGTCGCCAAGTTGTTAAAAATGAGTCATGATAGACGACCCATTCTTATGCGTTTCTCTTGTGTTTTGTGCATCTTCTCGTTTCTCTTGTTTTCGCCAGGAGGTAGCAGAGCATGTGACTGTTGGTGTGTGACACAAGTCCACCAGGGGCACAAAAGACTGATACAACACGCAACCATGGCAATATGGTCAATCGGTTATGAAGACGCTCAAGGCCGGCTGAGAGGATAAATCTGGAAATTGAAAGGCCATGCACGAAAGATTGAAGCCGGTCCAAGACCAGATCTTGGTTAAATCCTGGGTCAGGTCATGCATTTCTACTGTCCTAAAGTGCAGGTGTGCCGTCATGCAAACAGCATCGAGAATGCTCAACGCCCGAAGACAAATTTGAACTTCTAGTTGAGGGATGCTGTGAAGTTTACAAAAATGGCGAATAATTCATCCTATCTGATGAGCATCTGAAATTCGGCGATCCGCCCCCCGAATGACGAGCTCGCGGGCCGGGTAGCATTGCAGCCCCTGCCTGCTTGGTCAATATGGCTCGTAACTGAATAGTTGCTTTTTTAGACTATTAATACGGCCCGCTGCAGCTCGTTATTATTTGTACTGTAACTTTATGCATACATGGCCATGGATCCGCTGCACTGTGGAAACGAGCTGACATTGGACGGGACAAAAGTCATCGCGTGGGCTGAAGGGAGGGAGGGGATGCAGATTTTCGGCAAGAAGCAGCCGCCTGTGGAAAGCAGAGAATCCCGGAAAAATTCAGCTCAATAGAAGAAAAGGAAACTATGGGGTTCAATGGAGAATTTGGGTGGGCGCGCCGCCACCGACGACGTGCGGATGCCACGGCGACTGGGGGGTGCTCGTTTATTATGCCCCGGGGTCATGCATGATGCCGGCAGCAATAAGAGTGGTGATAAGCCTACATACCTAAAGGGTTGGCGAATAATCTGTTGATCTGCGCCCAATCTCAGAAGATTTCATCATTGTTTGAGGACTAGTCATATTTCACATCACCGTGTCGAGCGGTACAGATTGCGACAATAGACTGATAGTGTTCTGTCTTGTTTCGGGTCTCGGCTGACGGAGAAGGGCCCCCGGCTGACGGTGAGCAGCAGGGCAAGCACGGCTCTCGATTACACCGGTGGCTTGCTGGTTTTGCTTTGGGGTTCATTATATCGGTAATAACGAGCATATGAATTCAATCGGCGTAGTTTTGCTGCGCATTTCATTAATACTTATTGTGGATGTGGTAGTTGGCGGAGCGGAAAGCCCGTGGCAGTCACCGGGGGGCCTGGTCAGGTTTGATCTATTTATGATTTACTATTTAATAGTTTCTTATCTTGTCGGAGGACGCCGTTTTGGCCAACCTTTTGCAGGCAAGCACCCGACATGCTGTGTGACGGGTGACAGGAGTGTGACGTTGAGGTCCAAGTCCCGAGATGGGTCGAGCTGCCATTTTGGGATGTTGGAGTTCTGTGGGAGATGCGATGTGATGGACAAGATGTCACAGTTTGGGCTGGGCTGGGCGGTGCACAGCGTATGCGGTGTTACCAGTACGTACGCTTATTAGGTGTCGGGAATAGCCTCAGTGTGTGCCAGCAGCTTGGGGGTGGTACTGGTGACGCGCTGCCGAATCGCAGGGTTCCGTGACGACAGGTGATGGTGCGACATGCTGCAGGCAAATCTGGGGCGGGCAGAGTCAGATTTTACCATAGTATTTGGGCAAGGCTACGCGAGCTGGTCAATTGGTGTGGTCAGATTCGGTGAGTCGAATGAGCATGCAAGATGACCACCACGGCTTTTGCGAGGGCAATCAAGACATTTTTTTTTTGTGGACGGTTGGCCCGGATGCTGGGGCCGCAAGGAAAAAGGGACCAGAAAAGTGGCGCTGGTTGGGCATCAGGGAGATGAAGTGTGAAATTGGCGACCAAAAAAAAAGTGCTGGCATGAGTGGGATGGAGAAGGGGCAAAGGCAAAAAGGGTGTTATTTGATTATGGTGATGTCAATTTTTAGTGGTGGTGTAAATAATCCGTAAGCACAATTCGGCTGTTGTTATCAACCTCTTTTCTGGTTGTGCAAAAAAAATATCTGACAAACCGTTTCCGACGGGCCGGGACAATGTTGAATCACGATGACGTTGGCCTACTTATGACGTCGTACTTGTAAAGAGAAAAAAAGGCACAATACGGAAAAAGCGTCCGTATTCGTAGACGGTGGTGATACCAAGGCCCCTTGTTCGTATGAGACGAGTCAGCTGCGAGAGGGAGGCAAAACAGCTGGATAGGTTTCGAAGTAGAGGAGAGATAGAGGCCAGGAAGAGGAGGAAATTGGCCTGAAAATTCAAATAGGGTGCAGCATACGAATACTGTGACGGCATCTTGAGGGGGCCGCCGCAGGCGGGAGCCGCTGCCGCTAAGCTGGTAACGGTGGCCCGGTGGGTTGGCGGTTGGCGACCAAGACAGCAAATATAGCATGGCCAAGAAAAAGCAGAGTCAATCTAGTCAAGATGGGAGATTATGCAAATTTCATCATTCACCCATGTGAAATACGAGAGCAGTTGCTAGATTCTGGATTGGCAGAAGCTAACTATGGTAAGGCAAACGCTACGTGGTAGCGGCCGCTTTCGACAAGTCTGGGGACTGTTGAGGCGTCGAGGCGCCGAGTTAAGAATAGTGGCTGAGGCGTACGTCGTTTGGTGGCTGAAGCGTCCATCTACCTACGTCATTTGGCACGCGCGCTGCAGGTGCTGGTAATAATTCCAGCCCGGACCCCACTGCGTGGCTTGCAGGGGGGGTGGGAGGCAAAGACAATAGGAACAAGGGAAAAGAAGGGAAAAAAAATAAAGAGGGAATTCTGGGAGGACGAGAGGATTGAGTGGAATTGTTTAGAGAAAGAAAACAAAATGTTTTGGGTGGGGACAACTGGTAGACGGCCAGGATGCGATACAGATGGAACATCCCCCATATACTTGCAAACCTACAGAGTTTGATACACAAAGATGTACCGTACCAGGGGCTCACAGGTGGTGTGCTCGAGGCTTTTGGCTTGGATTTGCTTGTGCTTGTGTGGTATATTGTCGGCCCCCCACTGAAAACATTTCCATCTTCCTCTGCACCTCCACTTTATTAGTTAGCGCACCGCCAACCTCTTGCTAGACGTAGTATTCTGCCCGTTTGACCGTTTTGACCGTCTGCCATCCGCCATCCGCCATCTGCCATTCACCTTCCATCTACCGTCCTCTTCCACTCTTATCCGTCCTTTCGTCAAACTGCTCGTCTATTCTCGCCGCTGTGCTCTGCGCTCTCACTCTCACTCTCACTCTCAATCTGACCCTGCTTGCCGCAGCCAGCTCATTCAGCTCCACTTTGACCACAACCACACACAACCACACCACCTTACGACGGTGCACCCGTTTTACCCTCACTTACTACTGCCACTTACTACTGCCACCTACGACTACCACCTCTCTTCAACCCTCCTCTCCTCTACTGGCCTCTCTTCGACCACCTGCCTCGACCACCTGCCTCGACCAACGCCCTCGATACACCCACTTGCGCACCCCAACTCCACCCCACACTCAGCGCTGCTGCTTGGGAAATCGCCACGCGCTACAAGCTCCCTTGTCAAGCAACGCCAAGCAGCAGCCACCACGCCTTCTTCTACGAACCACGATCCTCAACGGCAGCACTTGCTCAACCACTACTATTCTCTCCTATCTGGTCGCTTAGCCCATACCGGCTTCTACCTCGCTGACAACCTCGACCATTTCCTCCCATCTCTGCCACAACTTTCGACCATTCTGTCACCACGTCGCCTCACCAGAACTCGTCGACCACTACTGCCGCTCGACACAGACGTCGACATTTTCGGCACCGATATCCTCAACGGGCTGCCCACAAAGCCCTATTTCTTGCCGCCCACCACCCTGTCGAGACATGGACAAATGATCAGTGACGGTGCCCCCAGTGCCCCTGCGCATGGCTTAGGCTCGACCGCGATGCCTTCCCGACGCTCCAGCTACCCGCTCTCGGCTGCCACCGACGCCGCAGCTCGCGTCATGGCAATCAATGCGCGTGATGCCCGCCACCCCATTGCATCCAACGACTCGCCCGATCTGGCAGACACCGCCGCCATTGCCGACACGGACGGCGCCTTTGACGGCGACGTCGCACTCGACGGCCCTCCCTCGACCGTCGCCCTCTCTCCACCACAGCTCCAGCTTAACGAATACAGGGAAAAGTTGGCTCGCGATCTCGAACGCCGGGAGCTCCATGCTAGAGGCCTGTTGCACTCTCCTCCGGTCCTCGACAAGATCCGTGTCGTCTCTATTCAAGAAGAATCGACGCCCTCCCCGCCCTGGATTTCCTCCAGTCTCAACACGTCATCTACTGAATCCGGAAACACGGTTCGCGGCGCTCCGACACCCGCCATTGTCGCCCGTACGCCTTCTTACCCATTTCCCCGGATGGCTTCTACTCCAGGTGCTTTCGGGCCCGGCAATTTCTTTGCCAACATGTCCAACCACGCCTCTCGCGTCAACTTTGCCATTCCTACGCACGAACCCAGAGGCGTTCCAGAGCGCGTCCTCTCCGAAGCCTCAACTCCTGCATCCGCCTTTTCTTTTAACCCAGCTGACACACCGGTGGCTGAAAGCTATGACTATCCCACTCCCGATCTTTACAATCTCTCCTTGCTGCTTTCTTCTGAGCCGGGTTTGGACGCGTGGTGGAACACCGTTATCCAGATTATGAGAGACGTCTTTCAAGCCGAGCGCGTAACCTTGTCTGTACCTGCTGACGCTGCAGATTTGGAAAACGTCCCTTGGGGTCAAAAGGCTACTTTTAATGAACGTCAGGAGGACCAGCTTAGTGTTGGCTACATAGCCAAGGGCAGCAGCGCCGTTCAGAGCAGCGATGCTGATGCTACAGATGCCCTGCCTTCGCTATTAGATCTCATATCTCCCACCGAAGGGCCTCCTCGCCCTGACCTCACCAGTCGCCATTCTTTCACCAGCTACGAAGAGAAAAAGGACTCCGTTCCACTAACACCGCGTCGACCCAATCACTTGTCGCGTAGTATAACGTCGGCTCCGTTTCCCTCCAAAGTTTCGCGCCCTGGCACTCGTCTCGACAAATCTAAACTCGAGGAGCACGATGCGCAAGTCCGAGAAGATCCCGTCATTCCCAGCTGGGAGATTCCCTTTCTGGCACGCTATGAAGGCCAAGGCAAGGTCCACTCTGTTCTCCAAGCTCTCGATTTCGAGGCCGATCCTCTCATTGACCACGCTGGCGTTGTCCGAGTTCTGGAACGAGGAGGTCCTGTCACCCTGACACGCTCGTATCCCTATCTCACTCCAGAGAACCAGCAAGACGATGCCTCCAAAATGGCTGCCGCCGACCTCAAGAAGGCCAGGATACACTCATCGGAATCCTTGCCCTCGCTATCCTCTATGTTACCTACCGCTCCAGCCAAATCCAGGGGCAAACCGTCTGGCATAGATGGCATCATCCACAACGAGGGATTTGCTGACTCGCATACTCCCAGATATGAAGAATATGAACAGATTGCCATGTCGCCGTGGGCACAGTCTCCTGCTCCTTCCCCAGCCGCTCGCTCCGACACTGCCGAGAATCCCTTCTTTGCCGAGGCCACCGTTGACGAAGGCTCTTTTGACCCAGCTACCGGCGCTGGCGATTATAGCGACACACGCCCACCTCAAGCCATTGGCTTAGACAATTCATGGACCGTCATTCATATTCCGCTCACCCATGTCTTGCAGTCAAGGCAAGCCCGACCATTCAAGCTCGACGCGAGCAGCATGGAGCAGAGACTCCAAGGCCAAAAGCCCGAAAGTCCTCCCTCTCGCGCCACGGATTGCAAAAGAAACAAGCCAGCACCCATAGCTATTCTCTCAATACTGAGCACTGTCGCGCCTTATCCACCCAATTTGCGCAAGGCCTTAGAGCACCTGTCGCCCCATATGGCTACATCATTCTCTCTAGCGCGCCACTACACAAATCTCGAGACAGAACTCGCAGGCATTCAGAGACGCCGTCCTCCAACTACAGGTTTCGGTGCCGTTGCACCCTATGGGCGATCCTACGAGAGCACCGCTGCGCTAGCTGCAGCCGACATTGTACAATTACGATCATCGGCTGGAAGCATAACCAGCCCCAGCGACTACTCTGGAGTCTCGAAAAGCGCTGCTGGCTCTCCGCTCGGCACACCGGGCTGGAAACGGCAGCCTTTCCCCAGTCCAGCAGCTCAGTCAGGCAGCGACAGCTACTTTAACAGCAAGTCGACGGTAGCCACTGGCCGGCAAGAAGCCACCACACCAGGGCTGCAAAGATCCAAACCTTTCCCCATGGAGGTTTCTCCAAGTGACAAGAGATCCTCGCGGCTAACAAATAGCAGCATCTTGTATGATGCCATGGATGAGCCCGAAATGTCCCTCGATGGGCCCGAGGAGGGCGGCGCTGCAATGCCACATGAGAAGTCCCGCTCAATCAGCAGCAATGAGCCAATGTTTGAAATTGGCGAGGCACCGTCCTCGAGCCTTGAAGAGAAGACGGAAACCGAGAAACATGCCTCGCAGCATCAACATCATCGCCACCGCCCACACACCATGCTTCATAGCTATGGTGCCGACTTTGCTTCCACTTTCCAGTCTCTGCCGCCCAGCTCGAGCTTGATAAGCCGGCCACCGCCTACGCCACTCATGTCGGGTTCATCGCGTAGCATGTCTGTCCTCCCCTCGGCAGCCGGTGACATGCCGCCGCCGTCCGATAGATTGAAGAGCCTCATTCTAGATTCTCTGCCAGCGCATGTCTTTGTCTCCCTGCCGCAAACAGGCGAGATTGTCTGGGTCAACAGTCGCTACTTGTCATACCGTGGGCAAACCGTCAACGATCTTGCGGCTGACCCCTGGAAGAGTCTTCACCAAGATGACCGTGATGAATACCTCAAAGACTGGGGCCACTCTTTGCGAACGGGAGATCAATTCTCTCGAACCGTGCGTATCAAGCGTTTCGATGGTGCATACCGCTGGTTCTATGCCAGGGCCGTTGCGTCAAAGGACAAGAGAGGTGTCATTATGCAGTTCCTCGGCTCATACATGGATATTCATGATCAGCATATTGCCGAGCTCAAAGCAGCACGTCAAGAAGAGATTGAAGCCTCCGAGGCCAAACACAGATTGCTGGCAAATCTCATTCCTCAAATCATATTCACAGCCACGGAAGATGATGGCGTCACGTTTGCCAATGAGCAGTGGTTATCTTATACAGGTCAGAGCTTCGAGGACGCTCTCGGCCTAGGATTCATGGATTTTGTGCATCCCGAAGATTTGGCCAAGTGCCGTATTCCCATCACTCGGGCGTCCTCTGAAGCGACCCTCCACTCGCAGAAAGGCACGAGAAGAGGAAGCGAGTCGGGGTCCAGATCTGTTCGGTTCGGGCACAAAAGTACGGTTACTAGCTCTACCTATGAAATGCCAACGGCGGATCTGGCCGAGCTTGCCAAAAAGGGCATCGTCAGAATCGGCACCGACACCAATGGCAGAGTCTCGTACACGACAGAATTGCGACTACGATCCAAGAATGGTGACTACCGCTGGCATCTCATTCGTTGCGTTGAGATTGACACGATTGATTTCGGTCGTGGAGCCAGCTCTTACTTTGGATCGGCGACGGACATTAATGATCACAAGCTCCTCGAGGCCAAGCTCAAAGAAGCCATGGAATCCAAGGGCAGATTTCTCAGCAACATGTCCCACGAGATTCGAACACCACTCATCGGTATCTCGGGCATGGCCAGCTTCTTGCAGGATACCACGCTAGACGAGGAACAGCGCGATTACACAACCACCATACAAACCAGCGCCAATAGTCTCATCATGATTATTAATGACATTCTCGACTTGTCCAAGGCCGATGCCGGTATGATGAAGCTCAACTTTGAATGGTTTCGACCACGGTCCATCATGGAGGATGTCAACGAGCTTGTGTCTACCATGGCCATTGGCAAGGGCCTAGAGCTCAACTACCTTGTCGAAGCCGACGTACCATTGTGGATTAAGGGCGACAAGATCCGGATTCGACAGGTTCTGCTCAACGTTGTAGGCAACGCCATCAAGTTTACCGATACCGGCGAGGTCTTTAGTCGCTGCAGGATTCATGCCGAGGATGAGCAGATGGGCACGCACGCAATTATACTCGAGTTCTCAATCACTGACACTGGGCGAGGTTTCTCCAAAAAAGAGGCAGAGTTAATTTTCAAGCCTTTTAGTCAGATTGACGGGAGCAGCACGCGACAGCACGGTGGCAGTGGGCTGGGCCTTGTCATCTCGAGGCAGCTTGTTGAACTGCACGGAGGCAAGCTGGAGGGCTCGGCCGTCCCTGGCCAGGGGTCAACGTTTACGTTTACAGCGCGATTTGGTCTGCCGACGCCTGATGATCAGCCCAACTTTCCTCAGAGCCCCGGCTCAACAATTTCGACATTTTCGAGGCAGGAATCTGACTGTGGACTTAGAGGGTCGCCACAGCTGTCCGCTACGTTGAAACGTCGCAGTACTGACGACACAAGCCCAGGCGAGACTGTGTTGGCATCGGCTCTGGCCCGCACAGGTAGCCCTCGAACGGGTAGCCCTCGAGCGGGTAGTCCTCGATCGGGTACGCTTTCGAAGCAGGCGGTGAGTGCAGTTGCTTCCGGTCCGCTTGTTGGGGTTAATCCTGGTCTCGCTCGCTTCAGCGAGGCTGCCAAGGCCAGTGGCCATGATTTGAGCCAAATGAGATTAGAAATTCCGTCTGGGCGCAACTCGCCTGGGCAAGCAGCGACACCCGATCTTAGTGGACGGCCGCGACCAACTGGCATTGCACCACCTCCCGTCTACTCGATTCTAGTTATTTGTCCGCAACACCACAGCCGCGAAGCAACTGTGCAGCACATTGAAATGACATTGCCCAAGGATGTGCCACACGAAATCACTGCCATTCGCACCATCGAAGAAGCGCATGACCTAATTGGCGGCGACAATTCCGTCACCTTTAGTCACATTGTCGTCAATTTGGGCTCGGCTGAGGCTATTCTTGCCTTTTTGGACCAAGTCACAACCTTTCAAAAGGTGGAAAGGACAGTCATTGTAATTCTATCAGACTCGTTGCAGCGCACAGCCGTGATGAAGGCGGCCACTGGTACCAAGACGGAGCAAACACTGGCCAGCAACTCGGTCACCTTCATCTACAAGCCCGTCAAGCCCTCGCGCTTTGCCGTCATCTTTGACCCGGACAAGCGACGAGACTTGAGTACGGACTGGAACCGATCGAATGCGCAGCAGCTTGTTGAGAAGCAAAAGGCGAGCTACAATGAAATGTCGATGCGCATGGGACACAAGGGCTACAAGGTGCTGGTGGTGGAGGACAACAAGATTAACCAGAAGGTCTTGACCAAGTATCTGGAAAAGATTGGCGTCGAGGTGGAGATCGCCGAAGACGGAATCGAGTGCACGGACCTTGTGTTTAACAAGCCTCACAATTACTACTCGCTCATTCTTGTACGTATCTCGACCAACGCACTGCGAATCAATGCTAACACACAAGTAGTGCGACATTCAAATGCCGCACAAGGATGGCTACGAGACGTGCCGAGACATTCGCGAGTGGGAGGCCAAGAATGGCTTTGACCGACTGCCTGTGATTGCGCTGTCGGCGAATGTTATGTCGGTCGTTTATGACAAGTGCACAGCGGCTGGGTTCAGCGACTACCTCACGAAACCGGTCGACTTTATCAGCCTTAGCAAGGCCATGGTGAAATATTTCTCCTAATGAAAAAGTCAAAGACGAAAAAAATTGTATATATGAAAACGGTCAAGACGCGAAAAACTTGGGCATACAAAAAAAGGTTGAAGTTTGGGAGTTTTCTTTTGGTTGATATCTGATATCCTATTGTACAGTTGCGTAGGACAACTGTGATGGTTTCTTATATTCTTTTTGTTGGGGAGTTTTTGTTTATTAGCCCTACCCATTTCACATTCTTTGTTCTTTTACTTTTCTCCTGCTGCTAGCATGGCCTTTGCGAGGGGATGGCCGACAAGGATAACCTCGGCGGATGGAATGGACGACTGGGGATGGACGACGCATGCATGGCTGGATGGAGTGAGTGTATTTGATAGACTTTTTTGTGTGTTTCCATTTCTACAATACCATTGTTCAAACTGTGCTTTTACTAAAAATGTCGTAAAGTTTGCCCTTTTTTTTGCTTCTTTTGCTTACAAACCATGTATGTATACAAGATGTCGTGGGTATCATTCCATCATGCTTCATATACCGACTTAATACACACTCCCTTGAATGCTTCGATCCGCCTTTTCTGCAGCCTCGAGATCCTCCACACCTCCCTTGCGCTCCGCCTCCGCGTCCTCCTGCTGCTCGCATCCAGGCGTCGTCGGGCCCTTGCCCCCCTCCGCCGCCACCACTCTCGTCGGCACATCGCCCTCGTCATCACTCAACGCTACCGCGCCACCACCACAACCACCACCACCGCCGCCGCCACTCCCCAGCGGCGGCGCGTCGCCAAGCCTATTCGCAAACGGGTCGATGCCGGGGCTCGCGGCGCTGCCAAAGCTGCTGGCGCTGCGCTGTCTTGCGTGGTGGCTATTAATGGTGGACTGCAGCAGCCGCGCCTCGATTGAGTTGAGGATGCTGCCGCGACGACGGCGATGATGCAAGGCGGTGGCGGTGGTGGTGGCGGCATGTCGCGATTCCGTGTCAGAGGGGGGGCCGTCGTCGGGCTTGTCGCTGTCGGAATCGGCGACGGAGGCGTGGCCAGAGTAGCTGCCGCCAAAGTCGCGCCCGAGGTGCGGAGAGTGGAGTGAAGACGGCGGCGGCGGTGGCGGTGGCAAGGGCAGGGGTTTGATGGATGCGGATGCGGATGCGGATGCGGCGGTGGAGGCGGGTTTCTTGCGGTCCGGGCTGGCGGTGCTACTGCCGGATGGCGTGGCGCTGTTGTGGTGATGGTGGTGATGGTGGTGGTGGTGGTGGGAACAGCCGTCAGAGTCGGAGTCGGAGCTGACGGCCGGACGGGCGGCCCGGTGGCGGTGCGGCACGGCGGCTGATTTGTGCGAGGAGAGCGTGGCTTGCTCGCTGTCCTTTTGCCGCAGCGACTCGAGGTCTTGCCGCTTCAGGTACTTGCTCGTGTGGTTACATCCGTCTGGGCAGCCGCCCCATCGTCGCGTCACCACAAATGTCTTGTTGCGTTGCAGCTTGAACTCATCCCTCGTCGCGCCCACGCCTGCGCCTGCGCCCGCGCCGCCGCCATCCGCTGCTGCTGCCGCTGCCGCTGCCGCTGCTGCTGCCGCTGCTGGCGCCGCCGCCGCTGAGGATGACGACGACGCCGGAGCCACGACCGCACCCTTGTCCTTTTCCTTGCCTTTTTCTTTTTCCTTGAGCGCGGCCCGTTCGCGCTTGAGCTCCGACCACGTGCGGAGCTTGGTTTCCAGATTAAACTTCCCGTTATCCTGCTTACGCATGACCAAGAACTCGCAGTGGTCAATGTTGCGCAGATCCTCAAAGTACTCCACCGTGAAATGGTACCACTTCATCAGAAACACGCGCGACATGAGCCCATGCGTGACCAGCACGCACACGCTCGCAAAATCATCCTCGCCAAACTGCCGCCACAAGCTCTCGTTGAAGCCGCTCACGCGATCATATGCATCCGCCGCGCTCTCGCCGTTGGGGATCCTGTAGAAGAAGTGTCCATAGTCGGCGCGCTCCTGCCACATGCGCTCCATTTCGGCGCTGCATGGCTGGAAATTGCCAAAGTCTTGCTCGCGCAGCCGCGGCTCCTCGTAGACTTTGATGTTGGCGCGGCGAAAGGGCGAGGGTCCGTCGGCGTCGGAGGTTAGGGTGGTGAGGATGCCTTCGGTGGTGTCGCGCGTGCGGCGGTACGGGGACGTGAAGATTTGGAGCGTGTCGTCGGGGCGCAGGAGGGCGCGCAGGCGGCGGCCGGCGTCGTAGGCTTGGGACCAGCCGTCGGGGGTGAGCTTGACGCGGTGGTCGGGTACGGACTGGTGAATGTCTCTGTTTTCTTTTGGGGAGGAAAGGTCAGTACATGGAGGATGCAGATTCAGCTCGAGAGGGGGGGGAAACGGGAGGAGGGGGTCATTACTGTTGCCTTCGGATTGGGCGTGGCGGATGAGTATGATGAGTCTGGGCTTGGCCATGTTGGGCAGCTAAGCGACAGCCGATGGCGTTTCAAAGACGGCGGGAAAGGGACGGTAACAAAGACTGCGGTCAACAGCCGGTGCTTATACCGCTGAAGGGTCGTAGATGATGGAGGCGGGGAAGCAAGAGTTGGTGACGCGGCTGACAAGAAAAGGAAACCAACCGATTTGGGCAGACGGTGGCATGTTCATGGGAGAAGAACAAAAAAAAAAAAGAACAAAAAGCCAGATTTAGAAAGCTCCCGATTCGAAGAAAGTGTCGCATGTTCCGACTCCATGGTGGGGACCGCTACAGCCAACCAGCCCCCAAGGCTGCGGCAAGCCCCTTGACGCTAGTAATTGCCACGGCGCTTATGTCTAGGCATCCGGGAGGACAAGGAGTCGCCAATTGGGAGCTCTGCACAAAGGAAACCAGAGAAGGACAAGAAATGGCGATTGACTTACGCTGGAAGAAAGACTCCTGTTGGTTGCATTGGCAGCGTTGTACAGTAGTCTACTAACTATCGACAATTTCTAGGTACTTGTATCCGCACCGCCTCACATGGGGAAATACCACCTCTTGAAAATTATCATATAATTTACCGAGTACAATTCTACTAACTACCTTTTCGCAAAATCAATCGACTGGTAACTTGATAAGTCACGTCATGGTTCCACGACAGCTCCAAACAGATGCTTACATAATGACCCCAGCTTCTGCACACCCCATCCCAGGCACAAGCTGCAGCCAGTTTAGCCTGCCCTCCATCACCAGATAGCCTCGATTACTCGAACATCTCCTTTTCGCAGCTTCACAATCTCGACCACTTATCCAATATTCCCATCATTCCTTTCCATCCGTCAGAGCGAACAATCTCTACGCAATCCTTCCGTCAGAACAGCTATTTCGCCTGCGCATATTACTAGCCTCGCGCGCAAACGCAGCCTTGCGTCCTGCCTAGTCGCAAAACTCTTTCCCACAACAACCACACTATATCAACCCAAAACCAAAACCATCCAGCCCATCCATCGCACGCAAACACACACACACACACACACACGCACACACCACCATGTCTGCCGACGTCCCCGAATCCATCCCCACGTCTGCCGACCCTCGTTCGCGTCGTCCCACCAAACGCCGCGCCCTCACGCCCTCGTCCGCCCAAGCCGCCTCGGTCGACGCCCTCTTTTCCAAACCCGACCGCGACATTCGCCTTCCCTCCTCTTCGCAGCGCCCCACCCACGCCGGAAGTCGCCCGCCCGAGATAGTAACCAACGTGCAGGGATCGTCGGCCGGCGCGGGCTCGGGCGAGTTTCACGTGTACAAGGCGGCAAGGCGGCGCGAGTACGAGCGGCTGCGCGAGATGGATGCCGAGGTGAAGCGCGAGCAGGAGCAGGAGACGTTTGTGAGGGAAAAGGAGCGCAGGGAGAAGCAGGACGCGGAAAAGACGAGGAAGAATAGGGAGAGGAGGGAAAAGATGAAGCAGCGCAAGGCGAAAATGGGAAAAGGTAGTAGTAGTAGTGGTAGTGGTGGTGGTGGTGGTGGTGGTGGTGGTGAAGGGGGGAATGGCAAGATGGCGAATGGGCAGGGTATCAAGCCGGCGCAAGTTTCGACAGAGAATGGGAAAGAGGAGGAAAGTAATGGAGAAATGGCAAAGATCGCGACAGCAACGTCAGAAGCAGGCCTCGTCATTCACGACGATGATTAGAATAGAGCTCAAAGCGAGATAGATTGTATATATAGTGATACCCTACGCCCACATCAGTCACCATCTGCATGCATCACCTACTCAGTCGATATGTATTCGCCAAAATGACCCTGCCTTGTCTTGTACAATATATGGGTATCTACCCACGTTGTCTATCCCTATCAATGTCGTAATACTTTCATGTCTTTTCTAATTTTCTCCGTTGCTCTCTCAGAGCGTCGTTTCCCTTCATCTTTCTAATTACTCCTCGCCGCCGCCGCCGCCGCCAACACCAGGAGCGCCGCCTTGCAGCTTCTTGGCGCTGCAAATGTCATCAACTCTCAACAGCAAGCAAGCAGCCTAGTACATGTTAGCTTGTATTCATACTCCTGGGACATCCGGCAAATCTCACCTCGACAGCAGTCTTGATGCTCTGCAACTTGATGGCCTGGGGCTCCCACACGCCATACTCCTTCATGTCTACTATCGTGCCGCTATCGCCGTTGACACCCCACGAGCTCTTGCCCTCGGCCTGCTTGGCGCGGAGGTCCGTCAATACACGGACAGGGCTCTTGCCAGCGTTTTGGACAAGAGTTCTGGGAATGACTTCGAGAGCATCGGCAACGGCCTTGTACGGCCACTGCTGAACGCCCTCAATCGACTTGGCGCGCTGGTTCAGGCGCACCGACACGGCCATTTCGGTAGCACCACCACCAGGAGACAGGCGGGGGTGGAACAAGACGTTACGGGCAACGCCCATGGCGTCCTGCAGATTGCGCTCAATCTCATTGAGCACGTCTTTGGAGGGACCACGGAGCAGGACAGTGCAGGCTTTGGGGTCCTTGCACTTGGTCAGGAAGGTAAAGTACTCGTCGCCAATCTTTTCAATCTCGAAAAGACCGCACTTGGTGCCGACGTCAGAGTCGACAAGGTCCTCAACGCGGTTGACAATAGTGGCGCCGGTAGCACGGGCTATTCTGTTGTTGTCGGTTTTGCGGACTCTGCGCAGAGCTGTGATATTGGCCTTCATAAAGTAGTGCTGTGCGAGGTCTAATTGTCTTGTTAGCGGGGATGGTAGCTAGACCGCAGTATACGTACCAGATACACCCTTCTCAGTAATGACCAGGTCGGGCTTGACAGCGATAATAGCTTCGCAGATGTTCTTAATCTGCTCCTCCTCAATCTGCAGAATGCGATTCCAATCATCCTCCTTGGTGATTTCAATGTTCGTCTGGGACTCGCCCTTCTTGTACTCTAGAGGGCAGTCAAGGAGGACGATGCGGGGGTTCTCGATGCGCCGGCGCATCTTGGGGTGTGTGATATCCTTGTTGAGCATCAGACCGTCGAGGACCTCGCTGTCCTCAATCTCGCCGCCGGGCACCTTTTCGACACGGGCGTAGCGCTTGACGTCGACTTCGGTATTTCCGTTGCCGGCCTCCCAGGTGACGGTGCGGACAGCCTTGAGAGCAAGGCTGCACATCTGGTCCATCCAGCGGCTGACAAACTTGGTGCCGATGGACGAGGAAATGAGCTTGGACATGGCCTCGTCGTCGTTGACGTCGATCGGGGTGGAGACTTCTTCGATGATTTCGAGAGCATCTTGGAGGGCGCGCTTGAAGGCAGAGATGATGACTACGGGGTGGATGTTGCGCTCGAGCTGGGGGAGGGCCTGTGCAAGAATTTCACCAGCTAGTTGCTGTCAGTACGGAGCTCGTGAGCTCATCCATTGGACTCGAGTGCGTACCAAGAATGATGACGGTCGTGGTACCGTCGCCGACTTCCTCGTCCTGTGTGCGGCTGAGCTCGATCATGCTCTTGGCGGCCGGGTGAGAAACCTCAATCTCGCGGAGGATGGCGTGGCCATCGTTGGTGAGGACGATGCCGCCCATGGGGTCGAGCAGCATCTTGAGCATGGCCTTGGGACCGAGACATGATCGAATAATGTCGGCAACTCTGTGGGCGATTCTGTTAGCGATACCGACTGATTTTGCAAAGCAAGGCAGAGTGGCGGTGCATCAAGGTCGTCGACACGTACGTCTTGGCGGCTGCAATATTGGAGAGCTGAGCTCTTCTTCCAGTCTGCCTGTCACCACCGGCATTGGTGTCTGCAGGGACAATTCGTTAGCATCAATAGTATTCTTGTTTGGGCACGCCGTCGCTCCGGGAATGCAAAAGGCGGCGCAGGCAGCAAACTGAATTCGGCGGAGGCGGGGGGAATGCAAAAAGGATAATTTTCGGTGGGACATACTCATAACCACAACAGGAGCTTGCATGTTGGGCGAATGCGTACTTCTTTTGCGGGAAAGAAGTTTAGAGGATACAAGGGCACTTCGGGGACCAACACACGCGACAAAAGAAGAGGAGGAAGAGGATGCAAAAGACAGGGAGAGCTGGTTGATGGGTCGTGGAGGGGTGGTTTTGCAGGAGGCGGTTTGAAAGTTGGGTGGGCCCTATCACCAAGTCTCAGGCGGTGCGAGCAAGGTGCTGATGTGAGGTACCTAGCTTTAGCTCTTTTGGTGCGCTTTTGGTGGGCGTGCCAGACGTTAGGTACATTGGTCGCCTGCTCGTCCGCCAGATCCAGCAGCTTCCATCTGCTCAGGGCTGTTGGGGCGCTGTCAGCGTTGTGCGCCCGCGCGATTGGCTGTTTGCGCCTCTGCCCCGCACAGAAACTGGGGTCCCCTCATAAAGTCTGTGTAGCAAGTACCTTTGCACTCAATTAAGCCATGGAAATACCTACTGCCTGGACAGCAACACCATCGCTGACGATGAAAAGGACTCGTGAGGCCCTTGCCAATCGTCCTTGTACCGGCACTCAATCACTCAGTACATGTTCCGTAAGCCGTTCAATATCTCTCTGAACTGCCCGTATCCTTCCCTACCTAGCCTATCATTTGCCATCCTCTCCTCAAACGCCATCGCATCGCGGATTACCTCAGCGCCCAGCCCGCCACCAGGATTCAGCTTGCCCACACAGGCAAGCATATCTGACACCCGCCTTGACTGCTCAGTATCAGTTTGCTACGCTATCAGCTCACTTGACTCCGCCGGATGCTACTTTCCCCCATGTCAGACCCGCTGCCACATGGTCGGTCTCGACGGGCTATCTCGTCTCGAATGGTGCGAACCGAGGCGCAGCTAATCCAAAGCTGCACATATGTCCAGCATGGCCACCCACCCATGCTGATATCGTGGCCAACATCTTGCAAAGCTCCAGCAAGGACTGGCGCTTCTCGGGCATATCATGGGCTGTCGATGCATGCTACTCGCAGGGCATACACACACGGCGATGCCCGAAATAGTGCATATGGTTCAATGTACAGAGTTATATGCGCAGAATTGTCAATGATAGTCCCGGCAACTTGTATCAAACTCGGGTGCAAATTCTCCTAGTAGCTAAAATGAGTGCGATATGCCGTAAAAGCAACTCTCTTGGTCCAGTATCAATCTCCCCGTGCATGGTGCTCCAATCGAACAGCAGTGCCGCGTAATGTGAGGACCAGCATCAGACTTCCACGTGTCTGATCATTTTCGTCGCCTCTACAGACGCGAAGCCCTGTCCTCTACTTCGGTCGCTACTGATCGGACGAATCATCATCCGTATCCTCCAGCATGGAATCATCATCCGTGTCCGAATCATCCGTGTCCTCCAGCATTGATTTATCAGCCGTGTACTTCAGCATTGAATCATCATCCCTGTCCGAATCATCCCTGTCCTCCAGCATTGAATTATCAATCGTGTCCTTCAGCATTGAATCATCATCCGTATCCTCCTGCTTCAACTTTGCATCCAGGTCTTCCTGCGTTAAATTATCATCCGTGTCCTCGTGCTTCAACTTGTCATTCAGGTCCTCCTCCGTTGAATCATTATCCATGACACCCTGCGTTGAATGATCATCCGTGTCCTCCTTCTTGGGCCAAGGCCACCATCCCTTCAAAGGGGTCTCGTCGAGAATAGCGTTGAAGCATCGGTCGCTGTCGGCGCTATTGAAGTGATACACGGTCTGTCCATGGGGGTTCTTCGCGGTCACGTATCGAACATTCGTAAGGGAGAGCTGGCTTGGCCTGAACTGATGCAGTGTGCTTATCGCATGGGCACGCACCATCAGGGTGCCATGCCATTGCGCTGGCTCAGTATCCCTTAGCTCGTAAAAGCGACCATAGCTATTTACGGGATCGAGCCATTCGCTGCCGAGGTGTGACGCAGCTTTTCTGTCGTCAAAGAAGTTCTTTGTCGGATCGATGTTGGCCTCTGTCCAAAAAAGGCCGCTCTTCAAAAGAACAGCCACGTCCTTGACCTTGAGAGTGAGCTCAGCATACCAGGGGACTCTTGGCAGCAAGTTAAATCTGCGTTTCTCGAACAAGGGCAGTTCTTTCATTCGATAATAGCTGATGTCGTCCAGAAAGCCAAAGATGACTCTTCCGCCGCCCTCGAAGTGGCCTGTTTTTGGGTCGGTGCCTGGTGGCGGCATTGTGCTGCCTTCTCTGCCGATGGGTTAGTTTATTAGTCCTCGTTAGATACGGCTCGTTGGAGAAGGAACAGTGTTGACTGTACACTAACAACGTCAAAATAATGTGCGGGCACTTTGCTTTGCGTGTTGACACCCCGTGTATATTAAAAAGACAGGATGCCGCAGAGCAAACTTGACCTGGTGAGCGCAGCCTGTGAATTTTTCAAGAGGAAGGGTCTCTCTGCTCGATTCAGTTTGATGGCTCTGTGGTCCTATACATAAAGTTCTCGAAGAACAGGCAGCAATTCCCGTAAAGATTTTCGTTATTGCAGCCGCGTGTCGAGCGTGTTCATTCACAGCCGTGCAAACGGAGATCTCTGCCGCAAGCACTTGCATATATTTAGGACCCCCATCTTTTGGTTGTAGCTATATCTATGAAGTAGCTTAAAATCAGCTGTGTCCCTTTTAGCCATTCGGCGGCTTGAGAAGGACTAACCTGGCTTTGACGTGGCATGGCTAACGACACTGTGTAAGGGACAATCATTTGATGGAGCGAGCCGCGCAGCATAACTACAAAAGCATCATGGTATTTCGAAGCTTTGATTCGATCATGAACATCTCAGGGAAACCCTCACATCGATCTTGGCCTAGTTGCCTTCCAGAGACGTCATCCTTGACTCTGCTAGTAAACATATACATTTCCGTCAATCCATCAATAGCCAGATCCAGTTGCAGTCCAAACATTCTCAAGATACTATACAGCACCTAGCTCATGTTTCATCCCATCATGTCTGTCACGCCTCTGCCTCACTGCTCGCGCGACAACGACGACGACGTCGACCCCTTCGCCTTTGCGCGCTGGCGACGCATCCTCTGTGCCGAGACGCCCGCCCCCGGGGCTTTTTCAAGCGGTATCTGGCCGCACATTGACAGCTGAAGTGCGCTTTGCAGCCTCTAGCTGTACTTTCTCCTGTGCAAATGTGTCTCGTGTGTGAGCATTCCCCTGATCCGCAACAGCCACGTTCACAAGTTTTATACGCACACGTTTCGCAGCTGCTTCTCAAAGAGACTGGCTTCTTCCGTCTCGTCATCTTGGAGCGCCACGGCACCGTGACGCAGCGTGTTGAACAGCTTCTCAGTGGATGCGCGCGCGCGTTGCTGCTGCTGCTGCTGATGCGGTTTGGTCGTCGAGGCGGCAGGCTTGGTCGGAAAGACGCGGTCAAAAGACGCAGGGCTCTGCTGAAGGCGGCGCATGTCTATGCAAATACCCTGTTGTAGCTTCTCGCGCACAGACATGGCGTTCAGCGGCTTTGAGAGGGTACATCGGGTTCCGGAGCTCGGGGCCGGGATGTCCTTGGAGAGGTTGAGCTGTGCCGGGCGCCGCTTGACTCGGCGAAGAAGAGGGTTGGGCAGAAAGCTCGGTTGTTTGACTATCAGCGGCTCTGAATGCTTGTGGTGGTGGTTGATAGCGGGCTTGTCTTCCGCTTCGTTGAGAATTCGGACTTTGCCGTGGTGATTCGCCAGATGCTCAATCAGCTTGTCGGCCATGATGCTGCGTTTGGCTGGCCCAGGCTAGGGCAGATGAGGGTAGTGTGTAAGAAGATGGCAATAAAAGATCCTGGAAGGATAGAAGAGGAGAATCAGTGCTTCATTTCTGACTGACAAGGATGGAAGTGAGCGTCAAACATGGAGATGCCGAAAACGTCTAGCAGTTGGCAGTGGGCGCCTGGCACCTGGCACCTGGCACCTGGCACCTGGCACCTGGCAGTCAAACAGACCCCGACTGACTCGCAATCTCTCACAAATACTTGAATTACTTGGTATAATTTGGTGGAGTGAATAGGCTCCATTTGCAAGAGTCTGTCAATCCAGATATTCGCAATAAGAGCATTGCCTGACACGGCTGTACATTGAGCGGCAGCATCACGAGGCTTGGGCGACTTTGAACGCTCTCGAAACACTAGCGCAGATGTAGAATGCAATTGTCATATTGAAGTATTGAATGGCCAATATACAAATGTTCTCGGTGATCTTGCTCACAATTCGGGCAGTTCCATAAAACGGAAAACTAAACCGTCGCTTCTGGGCCTTCTACGGATTACACTACGCCACCACAAACCGCTTGAAAGCAGTCTTGTACTCATACAACATTCTCGAAACTGCCGGGGACCCTTTTCAAACATGAATTGCCGCTACTAGAATAAATAAGCATAGAGGAGCATACGCTTCCTTGGGCTTGAAGATGAACGGAAAACCCAGCACTTCTCTACATCATGGCTACCCTGCACCACTTTTGCCAAATCCGGGCCAACAACTCGCGGAAAAAACGTTCGTCGCCCTCGCTTCCCGTGGAGCCTCATACAACGTTGCAAGAGACCATTCCTCCGACTGCCAAGTTCCAAACATGTCATGAAGGGGCTTCTTGCTATTGCGTAGTCGGCGTGCTGCGACACCCATCGTGCGCCGTACAACGGCCCAAAGGACCAAGTCTCACCCAAGCGATCCAATGAAGCCCCGGTGCCGAGGAACCAGCTGCAGGGACTTGTATTCATGCTCGTCCTTGTGGCGAGGTATTACTGGTGCAAGCGATTTGCCCCGTATCTGCTCGTTCTGCGTGAGGCGGCATCGGACATGCGAGAGTACATTGACATGTCTCGTTCCCCAACTTCCATCTGTATTGGGCCGTCGGTCACGGAGCATCTTCTTCGTCGTGGTTGGCATTTATTAATTCCGGATGCATGACGGGCGAAAGAAACAACAAAGCAACCTGTTTGTTATCGGGCGTCGATGCCTCCTCCTCCTACAACAAGCTGCAGCAACGCATCGTGACGTGGAGGGTTTCCTGCCAATGAGACGGATGGTTGGCGCGCAAAGCTAGAGACAAACAAAAGTGTTTTCGTCCAATAGTCTGCCGCAGAAATATCAATATTTGCCAAAAGTCAGGCCAGGAAGGATCCGAAGCCACCGTGAGGATTTTTTTCTTCCCTACCTTGCGTTGTGGTGAGGTCGAGAGGTTCTTGGCACCCGAGACATGCGGGTTCGGGGGGTAGATGCCCGTTTCTGGTGAGCCAAGACAATGCTACGCTACGGCATGGGCGTCTTTTCAATTGTCTGCGGCAGCAAAAAAGATGTTAATTAAATACAAAGCGAGACAGGGAGATGCAGTTTTTTTTATTGCTTGCTCTGTTCATTACGGGCAGGTACAAGCTCTTCCAATTGGTATCAGCAGCAGATGCATGCACAGACGCCATTCAGCCACGTCGAAAAAAATAGATTGCGCTTCGAGAGGGGTTCCGGCCTGTATTTAGAGCCAGTCCTTGGGACCAGGGCTGTATTGATGAATATATATTGAGAGCAATTGGCTTGGCTGCCGCAGAGAACATGTAATATGCTGCCGTGCTTGGCACACACAATTGTCACGATGCATTTCTCTTTATGTAGACTGCACAATTTGGGAGTGTTGATGAGCTTTACAGCTGCACGCCCACGGCCGAGAAGCGGGGGAAGAAAAATTGTACAAGAATGAAATTCGGATAATTCTTTAATGGGATATAGAATTCCAAGCAAACGACCCATACGGTAAAAGCCATGCAAAGCGGAACTGACAAATAGTTAAAAAGGCAGTAATTTAGCCCACTACCAAGGATTCTCGTGACGCACACTGGGGCCTGGCCTGTTTCGATGCTCCGTACTTGTCCGGTACATGAGGCCAGTTTCTGACGACACCGCCTGAGGAAAATTCCGGTGTTTGTCGGGACGTTGTCTTTTTAACGTCTTCTTTTATTTTTGTTTTTAAAAATCTTCCCCTCCCCGTGACAATCGACGGGTGGCCCTGCGGGCTCCGTTCCGCAGGAGCAAACAAGAAGCTCGGTGTAGAGACAACGCTCCGGATGGTTCCGCGATTGGCTCGGCATAGTTTCGCCGTAGGGATATTTATCCATCGTGAATGGAGCCCGACGATGGTGACGAGGCGATGGGAGACGCAGCTTGTGCAAGGTGCAAGGTGCATTGCGAAGAATGTTTGTGGGAGCTGGGACATTTTCATGGCTCTGGTGGGCCTGGTGGACGTGGGTTGTTGTTTCTGGTCACACGACGGCTTCAATGCAAAGTTGCAAGGGTTGGTTTTGCATGATGACTGTCGATTCATTTTGGTCTTGCATAATTTCGTTTGCAGTCACCGAGAATTGGAATTTTTCATTGTTTTCTTTCTTTTGCAAATAAACGAATGTCATATTTACAATGGCTTGCGGGCTTGAGCTTGACAGGGTAATTTCGGTTACACAATGGCGGATTTTTCACGATGGAGCTCTGGAACAAAACGGGGACACGACGAGACAAGGCGGAACTCTGCAGCTGGGACTCTGCAGCTGAAATTCTGATACACTGCCTTTTCTCAATATCCGTAGTTAATGCATCCGCTTCCTGAGACGCACGTTTGTCACGGGATCGGCGGCCCGTCGTCGGCTTCGGCCGAGCGAGCGGGCGCCAGCATAAGATACTAGGCAGCTACGGGTATTCGTACCTTTTGATCAATACTCATCAAGACTGGCTTTCTTTTTCTTCCTTTATTTGTTCTTGGCTTGCCAATGTCTTGATGACGCCATACTCGTTACGCTGTGATGTCCCGATAAATGGATTTTTTTTTAAAATCATAAAGCACAGGCCAGCTTACGTATACTGTCATGATACACAGCCTGGGATCAGACGAGACAAGTGACAAGAGCCGGGATCCGTGGAAAGGCAAAGAAGAAATGTGCTTGTGTAGATTTCATATACGCCCCCCCAACCCTGGCAGGAACATGAAGATACGTTGAGAAAAAAAAACTTTTCTTCATCCCTAGCATGTCACCATTAGAAAAAAAAGTGCTTGACTGCTGATTATCCACCATGCTTGCCCCGTGGAAAGAATACTTGCTCTAATCCTTGTACATGACATAACTGACTTCATCCCTTTCAGAAAATTTCTTTTTTTGACCCCGGCTGATATGTCTAGCGCCTTTGCTCGATCGATCTCACTCGGGCCAAAAAAAATCCTTCATCTTCTTGCCGTCTACAGGGGGGCAAGGGATACCGCTATTTCTGCACCCATTTTCTTCCCTTGCGCTGCTGATAATATCCGTAATATCCTGATATTATTTAGACATGAAAAAAAAAAAAGAATTTGAACCCGCGTACCAGGGTCCCTGTCTCCCTTGATGGTTAAACACGACGTGAAAAACTCTGCTACCCGTTGCAATGTGACTCAAAAGACAATAATAATATTTAATAATAATATTTGCCAGGGAGCGATTATGCCATGAATTATGCTAGCAAATCCTCTCAAGTCTTTGAAAACCCCATAATTCACAAGGTCAAGATATATGCCCAGTAATCCAGGCAGAAGCATAATATGTTTAGTTTCAGCAGCAAGCCACATATACCCATCGGGGCAGGGAATGACCCGCGCCCATCTACGACCCGGAATCGCGCCAGCAAAGAGAGTCTGGACGAAGAGTTGCGCGTAGCTCGTTAATGCCGCAGCTGCTTTCGCGGCGCCAGCGTTTCATCTACGCTAAAAAACAACACTACACAGAGAAGCTATTGGCTCGCAGGTTGTGTTGTTCCAGAAGGTCTAGATCGGAGAGGCTGACGCGGCAGATCGTGCGTGCATGGGTGTGTTTTCAAGGGACCAATTTCGCGGCACATGGCACGCTCTTTCGTGGGCGCTTGGCTAATGATTCTCATGTCGATAAATTCTCAAAAAATAAAGCAAGAAAGCGATTGGTTCGTGTTTTGGTCGAATGCGTGGATTGCTAATGAGTTGCTCTTTTCAATGACGTCGTGTTGTTACTGTCGTTTGCAGCAAGGCCGTCGCCACAGAAATACACGATGGAGGTCAATCCATCTCAATAAATAGCATTGTATATTCAACTTGTTAACTCGCAGACGATTGGGTAAGTATTTTTCAGCTCCTATATCACCTTTACGAGTCATTTTATAGTTTTTATTTGAAAGAATAAAGAGTAGCAGGTGAAGAATACAAACGCCGTCTGACGCACGCATCAACCAATGGCAGCCATGAAACCGCACCGCTTTGCTGGCTGCAAGGGAGAAGAAATGAGACGATGACCATGCGGACCTCCCCCCCAAAGCAATTTCTGCACATATAACGAAATAAAGAAGGCCAAAAAACAAAGACGATACTACGTCGTGATGGGCCAGATTCCCGATATCTGAGCGGATCTAGAACCCTCTACGTGGACGTTGGGCTGCGATGCATACTCGCCCCCGACCTTTTTGCTACAGTCTCGGCTTCTTACTCTGCGCTCATGCTCAATGACGCGATTCAGGTGTCATTTGCTGACTGGGACGTACCGATTCTTTGCTTTTACTTTTGCAGGCTGGAGCTGCATCGATGGCGAGCGGCATTGACCAAAATATTACATGATGCCCTTGATGCATTGAGGCCAGGGACAAGGTCATAATGTTTTCTCGCCAATGAGCAACTCCCCTTTTGGGCGGGTTTATTATTCGAGCCTTGATTTTTTCGAGGCCCATTTCAGGCACCATAGTGATCGCCTCATCAGCCCTCCAGCAGGACCTCTTCTTCCACTAGCTTTCCCTGCGAAATTTTCGAACCAGCACATTTCTACCAGTAGTCATCCGTCCTTCCATACCATTTCCATGTCAATAGAAAGCAGAAGAACAAAAGCCACAAAAGCTAAAATGAAATAAAAATCTAACGGTCACCTTACCCCCCATCAAGGCTTTAACCTTGGATGGCAAGGCGGGCCAGCAGTTTTAGGTTTAGGCGCAACGGGCCAAATCGACATCCCGCAAAAAAAAGTTTTCCTCGCTAGGTAATTTGGGGGTCAGCATCTTTCTGGCAATCTATATACGGGATTAGTTTAGTTGTTCATTTTACTTTCTCGTTAGCTTGTCGCTCGCAAAGGGCTAGTTAAGGTATACACCGGACAAGACCGGACTCTGTGGCTTTTTTTGCCTCAGTCGAGGCTTTGACAAAGCAAGGCCGACCAACGCATTGGCCGCCGTTGTCTAGCCTAATGCATCATAGAGGAATGTGATTTTTCGGACGAGAGAAGAGATTTTTATTGATTTAGCTTTTCCTACTGTAATTTTAATCTCACCCTTTTTTGACCCTTTATTTTTCATTTTTTTTTTGCCACTGCCATTTAGACACGTAAGAAGCGACCAATCAGCTCGAGCCCTCAAATCCGAATGTTTCGGCCGACTGGACAGATGCGGATATTCATGGCTTTGCATATTTCTGTCTCTGATTTTTTTTCTCATATTTTTCTCCTCGTCCCTGGGCTCATCTAATTATCCCTGTGGCATTTCCCTTCGTCCTTTTGGTGCTTGCAAACGCATTGTTTACGTTTCAATGGCAGGGTCAGCAATGTGGTAATGAGCTGCGTCGTTTTCCCTCATTTGTCCATCTGATGGTGCAACATGCGAATCGAATTTCGCAAATGAAAATGAAATATAAAAATTTTTCAAAGGCTCTCCACCACGGGCCGTACATGTCTACGGAGTAGCCAATTGCCAATTCAAAAAGAAATCTTTGGGATATGGGCTGGAATGCGACGCTAGCTAGGCTCAAGGTTTGCTGCCCAAGCACAACTCACCACGTAAGAGTTAAAAAAATTTAATTTACCTTTTTTTTTCTTTTCTTCGATTCTCTTCTTCACCGTTGCATGGGAAAAGGGGGACGTTGGATGGGATCTGGATCCCTGAACTAAACCCATGCAGCACAGCGCCGTGAATCTTGCAGTGCTACACGCAACCCATGCGGTACATCCTACGTTAACTTATTCAGCCTTCCGGAAGAGGAAATTCAAATCGGCGCCACCACATTTGTGCAACCTCAGTAAATATTTCTCTCTATCCATGCAAGAGAAGGATTCCATCAACTAGTGTCATCTTGTATTCATTTTCATGTACCCCTAACATTCTTTGCCCTATCTCCTTGTTTGAGAAAACTTTTCAAGTGAACCCTCTTTTTGCACGTCCCTGCTCCCGCAATCTCGTTGGCACATCGAGATGCAGTCTAGGCCCGCCCTGTCACAGTCATCATTCCACCTCCCTTGCCTTGAGGTGTAAGCACAAACGTGTAATGCACAAAGTGTCTCATATTCAAGGACGAAGAAGAAAAAAGGAAAAAAGTGGTCAAGAAAAAGTCTTCTTCAACACAAGCAAACTTTTCTTGCTTGCTTGTGCGTGCGTGTTGCATTCATTCTTTGCTAATCTCATAAAGAAGCCCTCCCACGCCGGGGACGTCGCTTCGCCCAATCTCATAATGATAAAAACCCTCCTTGCGCTGATAAACATGTGTTCTGCCGACTCCTCCTGTATGTTTGATGCACAAAGATCAACCCCCAGAGGCAGCCCCCCCCCCCCCCCAAAA
>NW_007930874.1:112699-122210 GCF_000280675.1 Beauveria bassiana ARSEF 2860
GGAACAAAAGAAATCAACCCCAAGTAAACTCCAGAAATCATTGAGGTGTTGCCGAGCTTCTCTCAGACAAACGCTCCGTGATGTTGCCCCGACATGAAAATAGAAATGCGAAATAGGATATTATAATGAACAAAGATGATTTTGCTTTTTTCTTGGTATGCAGGACGCCGTTGTAATGCCCGTCTTGGTACAACAAATTGGTCGCTAGGAAAACAGTGTGTGGAAAAGTAAAGTTGTAGTTGTCGTTACGTGATCGAGGTGAGTGAGGAGGGTGCATCGTGGTTTTTTTTCTGGCCGTGTGTCGTTGTAGTGTGGTGATTGTGTGGCTGTGGTGTATGTCGTCGTAGCAAAGCGTCGTAATACGTGAACAACAGTCCGGTGGTGTACAGGACAACGCCATATTACTGGGATCGTCTTCGTTGCAAGCGGACCTGCTCAAAGGATACAGCATACGCCTGCAGCTCCTTCTTGACACCATCAGAGAGGCGTGAGGCATCCGAGGCGGTGCTCCGCATGGAGCACAGGCTGCTGTGGGAGCTCGAGGGCGTCAGCTGGCGGAGGGGCAGCGACGACGACGACGATTGGGTGGGCAGGCGATCGGCGCGCAAGGATGAGTAGTATCCGAGCAGCGGCTTGGCCGTGGGCGTGGTGCCATATGGTTGGGCGTTGCCAAAGTCGTAGGCTGGGGAGAGGTAAAACTTGGAGCGGGCCGCGGGGCGGGTGTTACTTGTAGGAGTAGGAATGGCAGCAGAGGCCGTTGACCACGGGCCCGAGGTGGGAGCAAAGCCCGGAGAGCTGGCCTGGGAGGAGGGTGATGAAGGCGACTTTTCAAAGTCGGCGAGGCGGCAGGACTCGGAGCAGTAGGCGGCGCCGTCGTGAACCTGCTTGTCGCAGGCGAGGCAGAACTGGTGGGCCCAAAGATCGAGGCTCATGGTGGCGGTTGTGGTGGTGTTGAGTGGTGGTGGTTTGTGTGTGCCTGATTGCAAGTGATGGGAAGACGATAAATTCCGTCTACCAATCAAAGAAGAAACAAGAAACGGTAGTCGTGGCGGCAGTCGTGATGCTGTCGAAGTGGAACGGTAGGTAGACAGGTGACACTGCGAGGACCGGAGAGGTGCAGGCTGACTGTGATAGCGAGACTGGTAGCAAGGCTTGCAAGGTTGTGTAGTGATTGTGTGATGAAGGAAAGAAGAAGGAAAAGGTAAGAGGAAGAGAGTTCGTTTTGTAAAGAAGAGAGGGAAAAGTCGCTGGGTAGAGGGAGCATGTTAAAAGACGTGTCGAGGAAGAGGGCAGCGGCATGTTAAAGTAGTGAGGGTGAATAGCAGCACAAAGTGGTGCACCAGCCAGCACGTACCAGCAGTGGTCGATGGCTGCATGGGAAGTGGGTTCGCACGAAGCGGGTCCGTCCTTTGGTGACTGTGGACTGTAGCGGACGGGACCAAGGCCTTTGGACGAAAAAGTTTTAGCGCCATTTCCAAGTTGCGTACCTGCCTCCCGTCATGCGCCTGAAAAAAAAAATTTAAAAGAATCGAAATGATGATACGGGTGGGAAAGGAAAACGGGCTGGCGGGCGTTAGTCTAAAACGGGCAGTGACGGAGCCGAGAGACTAGCATGGGCCGTAGAGGTAGCGCTGCAAGCTGTGACAGGGGTTGCTGTAGTGGGGACTCGTTTTGGGGAATAAAAGACAAGAGTGAAAATGTAGAATAAAATAAAAACCCAGGAATATTCATACAAAATTCAAGGGCCCACATGCCCTGCAGCAGATGCGAGCGACCATCCAGCGCTTGTTCCCTGGGGTGGACACTAGATTGCCGGGGGAGGAGGGGTGAAGAGTCTGGATGTGTGTACCCCAGTACAATTCTTTAGATGCAGCAGCCAAGCTAAGTCGAATTATGCAAGCTCTGCACAATTCGGCAAGGTGTCGAGACCATGGGACTCGCGGGGAGGCCGTCGACTAGTAGCCGCCGTGGAACGGGGGTGGCTTCAGCTAAGCAGCCTCTGCGTAACAGAAAGAATTCGTTGCTAATAATTAGAGAGAAGAAATTTGCTAAGAAAAAAAAATTAAAATAAAGTAAATGGTGAAAGAAGCTCGGGAAAAAAAGGGCAAAAGAAAAATCTTGCTTGTCACGCAAGCCCGTTTACACGCACGCACTACACGCACTACAAACTGACGACATTGGCTCCCGCAGTGGTGTGTTTCCACTACCAAAACACGCAACAAGCCCCCCGTAGACACTTGACACTGTACCCTGTGACACTTGAGCTGATGAGTAAAGTCTTTTTTGCTTGTACCATCCAGCGGGCCGTCACACCTTTTTCCCTACCTCCTGTTACAGAACAATGTCGGACCAGTCTGACTGTTGACTGATATTATATGGATCTGGTGGTGCAATTCCGCTTTCCGTGCTCCGAATTGCTCCCTATTACACAACCAGTCAGCCAATTGCGACGATAAATTATCAGGATTAACTTGAAGATCTGCTTCCCGTCGATGGCGCCACAAGAGGGTCCCCGAGTTTAAAGAAAAAAGAAATAACTAGAAAAAAGATCCAGCGCAATGCAACTGCCCCGGCATCGGCAGCCTGTTGCTCATACTCCCGTGGCTGTGTATCAGCATTCCAATCATGTACCCGTCGCCGTCACTGTCATTCATGATCTGAGGAAGAGTGAAAATTTTTCTTGATTGTCCTTTCGTATCAAACTGCGGCGTCTGCCTAGTCGCTTGGGGGCCATGTGGTGTCCTGTACAGACAGAGGCTCTGTCCGCCTTGTCATGCACCCGTGTGCAAGCGACAAGGTATTTACGCAGAGCACCCCGAATACATCAAGGTGCGGGGGTACAAGCTCATTCCATATTATCACGGCGACACCAGCAAGTACCAATCTTTACTGCAATTCGTTTTGACCTTGCAGGAAACATTCATTTGCCCACGCAGTGCCTTTTGCTCTTCTCCATTCTCGCCCCGTGGCTTGATCTCTACATGCATGCATCCGTGCATTTCTCCTGCTCCTGCGGCGGCCCTTTCCATATCCGCGTACCCCATCACGCAACTTCACGCAGTACTTTTCTATAACCACTTGCCACGCTTGTGCTACCATCAAGACAGAAAGACGAGCAAGAAACAACATGAGACGCTCCACTGCCCAAAGAAGTACGCTGGCTGGCTCTCCATTATCAGCCACCACCACGAAACACCACCACGAAACACCACCGCAAAGCACCATCAAAAAACACCACCCAAAAACACCACCACCACCCACAAAGGAATGCATGCATTCTGCGACGGCTTGGCGGCCCTGGTGCTGCCACTTTGCGCTTTGCCGCCCACAAGGCACCTAAACAGTGCAGAATTTTACCCTCAGGCTCACACGCCCTTTCGGAGCACAGGTCATGCCCCCCCCCCCCCCCCCCCGTTCCCTTTCGTCTCGGCCGGGTCCAATGTCTCTGACATATTTTTCAATACCGTACACCTTTACTATTTCAGCACACACACCATCGAAAAAAAGCGTTACGTCCATTCGAGTTAGCGGTGGTGGCGACTCGCTAAAAACCAATCATCCGCTCCCATCAGCCCCAAGCCACCAACGACCTTTTTTCCATTTCTGGGCTAGCCATCCAAACCATTGTGGCCATGATGATACCTGCCTGCGGCCCGCCAGACTGTTTTCTTTCTATCAGCGTTGGTGTCGCCACCCTCTGGGACTGTGTGCGTCGTCGTTGGCTCTGAATGGACGGGGTTTTCCACACACACACACCTTGTTCTTTTGGTGATGTGCGACGTGATCTCGGCGTGTTCGGCCAAGGTCAAGCATGGACGAGACTGCCGATGGGTATGGTGTGTCGCACTCGAAAATCTGTGGCCACAGTCATGCCCATAACATGTCGCTTATCACCATCATATCCCGCGTTTGATCCTTACGTATTTTGAGCCCGGCCTGAGCAGAGCCATACGGTCAACAGTTTCGTCATGGTGCAGCAGCTACTTGCATGTCGAGATCGACAGCAAAGGCCAAGACTACAGTTGCATCCCAAGCAATACCGGCTCTCGAGCAATGTGCTAATTTCAACTACGGGTCTCGCCACTCGACAAATTGTACATGCTCTTTCTACCATTGACACGGCACGGGTGGAATTGGCCGTTTCTCATGGCTGCCCGGCCGACTGCATCACTGCCTACCTAGGTACCTACCTGCACTAGTTCGATCCAGCGGCTACTTGCCGCTACCTGATACCTATCAGTATGTCTGCACCTTGACCCTGGACAATTCCCTCGACTCGGCTTGTGCCACGTTGGGAAGCTGCACGGAATGTTGCCGTCGCCAAATTTTTTTCTCTCTCCCTTGTCCGAGACCTGGCTTCGTCCGAGACCCCCCCCAACACGCCTGCAGAAATACCAACACGGTTGATGCCGCATGATGCAATATGCTCGATCAACATGCTGCCCAGCAACAAGAAGAATCAAAAAGGGTGATGGAAAACCTGCCTCTAATGCCCGCAAACCCGAGATGCAATGCAACGCTGGGCCATGAGTGGTGGTCTGTGCTGACCCGTCATTGGACCAGCCGTGTCTCCATGGCCCGTTCTGACGACAGTGGTACTCAGCCCGCAAGCCACCATCACGGCAAGCAAAGAAACAAGGACCGGGTTAGTGAACGCCTCGTTCATTTCGCACGACTGATCAGAGAACCCCAGATTTCAGAACAGCACCATCGTTGCAAGCGCCTCCTTCGCTGAACCCCTACCCTGCCTGCCTACTAGTTGCTGTCTTGGCAAAAGACACAGTGTCTCTGGCTCACGTTGATGGAAGGGCGCAACATGCATGTTTTGAGTCGATTGCCTGGCGATGAGTACAAGGGGACCACGTATTTGCATCTCGGACAAGTGCCGTTAGGCACGCATTGCATATACTGATGAAGCAACCGTTGTAGGCGCACCTTGTAGAACCCTGATGTATGTCCATGCAGGAGCCTCGTGGACGTATGTAGAATTGTTGGTGTCTGCCGCATTTGACCTGTAACATTTCCACCGTCTTTGTTGCTGCTGGTCGGGGGGGTTCAATGTGTGAAGGGCTAGCGATGCAAATGGGCCAGCCCTCCCAATAATGAGCGATGATCACGAAGCAAGCACCACAAACTATCTTGCGCCACTACTACGCACCACTGAGCACGAACCACCAGCAGCAGTGCCTCCTCCGCACCCTGCGGTTCATTTATGAGCTCCTTCTCCGCACTCTGTAGTAATTTGATGAGACTGGGTGCCCCTCATTCATTGTCAAAACTGGGGGAGAGACAGAGCGAGACAGAGAGAGCCTGATGGTACTCGGTACTGAGCAGATCACCACCCTCTCTCGCTTGGAAGGAATCCCCTCGCCCCAGCCCAGTCCAGCCCCAGTTCTAGCATGACCCATTTGGGTTGCTACTTTGGGTCAACTGGGGATGCGACGAATCACAGGACCTTTGCCAAGCGGCTTCTCCGCATTCAAAGAAGCTCGCTGATGGATCTCTCCCGCCTCTCAGATTTCTCTCGAGTTTTTCGTCGTCATACCTCTTTTGCTCTCCCCACTTGGCGACATGAGGGTGGCGCTTCCAATTTTCTTGGAGAATGGGAGTACAATAGAGCGAATATAAACTACACAAAAAGAAGCCGTAGATTGGAGGCATTTTTGGGACACGCGGATTGGCGAGATTCGGTGGCGCGGGGTGCGAAGAATTTCCAAAACCTGAACATGGTTTGTTAGGGAAGACGAAGGCAGTTTACAGAAACGGGCCCAGATCAGCAAAAGGGTCCAAGACAAAAAAGAAAAAGACGCCATTAAAAACTTGGTACACGATGACAGCGGCAGCCGCGGATGCGACGGGCGGTCCGATCTAGCAATCTGCTAATAACTAGAGAACTAGAGACAGCCAAGACGGAGAGTTTTTGCTAGTCTTTCTTTTTGCTTCTTTTTCGGCTATACGAGGCCTGCGCTCTAGATGGACGGGAGAGACGTTTGCAAGCCAATCCCAGGCACATCACATACCAGCACGGAACAAGCCGCTGAACCCGTGATTTTTTTTTTTTCGAATTTACAAAGCGGAATTTGCTTTTTTTCATTTTCCCCCCTTCTTTTGTTCCGCAAGATAGTGCTATCCCAGCCTCGGGCTAACAATGAAGCTATACCAATAGACGCCAAAAAGATGTCGCATGGCAGTGGAGTTTGGACCAATCCCCCCTCGCTCCCCATGCTGCTGCCGAGCATTCAGGATTGGGAAATTGTCCTCCAATCGTTGATAAAATTTCCGCCGGCAGATGTGCACATGTACCAAAAAGCGAATTGGGAATAAATTGCCCAAATTGTTTTCCAGCCAGCTAGCCCAGCCAGCCAGCCCAAGCAGGCCGGCGCGCCGCCCTCCCTCGTCCCTCTCTCGTCCGAAACTCCGAGGTCTGGCCCCCCCTGGTTCCTAATATATTTTAGTTTAGCCCTGGTCAGATATCCCGTGCAGCAGGGACGACAAGGGTAACAAGTGAAGTGGAATGACTTGTTTGTCCTCGAAGGGTGAGGGAGGGTTGCATAAAAAACCTGGGTTAACGAACCAAAAACTCGTCTGCGAGAGCGCCACCATCGCGCCGTTGAAATTTGACAGAATGGGGCTATTATTACGGCGGCGGCGCTTTTGCTGCATGAAGGCGATGAAAGGAAAAAATCGTGGTGGCAAAATGCAGAAGAGGGGGTTTTTTTTTTACAATAATCTTTATTAGAGTTGGCTTTTATTTCGACTAGTTTCAGGCCGCTCGCGTGGCCCAACGACATTACATGACTTTTATCAAGGGGTAAAAAAGAAACAACGTGCTCATGAGACTTTTGCATACAAGAAAAAAAATTGTTAGCAGGGAGCGTAACTCGGTACAGAGTTGGCTCTTTCAAGACGGACATCATTCTCGTCCCATATCTATAACATACAAGTGTTATTTTATTCCCACAATCGTTTGAGTTTTCCGGGGGAGCACCATCTCCCCCCCCCCCTCTCCCCCACGACTCGACAGCCAATAATGCCAGGCCCCGTCGCTATTTAGAGACCCTCGCGGGCGTGGCGCTTTGGAATGGGAACAGACCACTAAATTTTGAAAGTGGGATTGAACGGGTGGGAGGGGCTTTTTCTTTTGGTTCCCCACGATGGGAGGTTGATGGGTTGAGGCCGGTAAAGCCATCCCAAAAGAAGTAATGCCTTGTAAAGGCTCATTTCGGAGTTGTGGCTTTTCTTCGGAGTATATCTCCTGTTGTTTGTGAAACCTTTTAAACAAGGACCAAAGGTCTGGTCTGATATTACAATTGTGCGACGCCTCACGATGGCCGTCGCCCTACTTCTTGCACCACACACACACACGCACACGCAAGCTCCTTTGACAGGGCGGCCCGCCCCCTGTCTACCGCTTTCCAGAGTGGGTTGCATAAAAAAAAAAGTCAAAAGAGTGAAAATAAAATAATAATAATAACAAGTCGCAGATAATTAGCGGGCAAAAGAACAAGAACAACGGGGTTCAAAATTTCCCGAGTAATCGGGCAAATTCCCCAACGCTACCGTTGTATTTGGTGGGTTTGATGAGAGACTGTATTGTCTCTGACAGTCACGCTGCTCGAGTCAGGGCATGGTAACGTGAACAAGTTTCCGTCAGCAGGGCTACTTGGGCATTTAGAGTTTCTTTGGTTCCCGAGCAGGCTGGAAAAGAAAAATGTCTGATACGTTCCATGTTCAGATTACTGATACTTCAGATTACGGATACTCGAAGCTTGCTTGAAGCTTGCTTGATACGGTTACTGCTGTGCCAGAAACGAGGCTGAGGATCGGCGTTCTCCCCCCCCCCCCCTTGCGCTTGTTTCTGGGAGAAAGAGGGCAGCGAAAAAGGCACTGGAGTTTTGAAATTGAACAGCCTTAATCCTCTTCTAGCTCGGGAAAAGAAAAAAGAACCGCAGATCAACAGCCCCCAAAACATTGAAAAAAAGAAACTTTTTTTTTCTTTGTTGTGCAGGGAAAGAGAACTTTTTTGACTTGAACTGTCAGACTCGATAAGGCAGCGTGGGAGCCAAGACAACATGTCTCCCCTTTTTTCTTGTGCAAAAGCAGAAAAGGCTTTCGAGATGGGCGTTTGAGAATATGCAGGTGGCCATGCGGAAATGAAACAGTTCGGGCCCTGAGCAACGACCAACGGTGAGGCTCGCTCGTTTACTGGTTGGTGTTGGTGCGCAACGTGGGTTTTTTCTGTTCAATCGCGCAAGACCAACCAACACCCGGAGAGTGAGGCGAGCGAGGGGGGCTTTTTAAGAATCTTTGACGGTGAGGCTGTTTGTTGCGTTTCAGCTCGTCAGCAGACAACCAAAAGACGAATGCGATTTCCCCTTGCCAATTCATTGATTGACCTCCCCCCCCCCTCGTGCGTGCCTTTTTTACGCGGCCACGACACACACGGGCTGCCTCAATTTTGAATCGAGCAGAGTCAGATCAATAATTAATGACAAAGTCTCATGTTATAGCTGAGAGCCTGTGAGGAGGTGGATTGACTTATTCGAGTAGGGCTCCCCTATGCCTGCACGACTTACTTTTCTTTCCTTTTTTTTATTTCGGTCGATATCCGCGCACAGCCCTCTTTTTGTCTTGGGCATGACGATGTTGAGAGACATTTTCGTTGTCAAAATTTGAGACTTTTTTTTTGTACTTTTTTTTTCCTTACAAACCAAATATGCTATTCAAAACTTGATCGGCATCATCGCAATATGGCAAATACGCGGGTTCCCGGATCGCTGGGGCGCGGACGATGTGGTGGTGGTTGCACACCAACCCGGGTACTCGTCACCAAGCTTACACAGCTTTGTTTCGCAACACGCTGGTGTGTGTGTGTGTGGGCAGGGGTGGGATGATGATGATGATGATGGGCTGCTTTTTGGTGGTTATTGGCTCTCGGATCGGATCGGTAGAGGGTTTGTTTGGTGTGTTGCACGCTGCGAGGCAGACTTGATCCGAGATTGCATAACTACGCATAACTATATTCAATTACGGTTCAAGAAGAAGATTAAGTCGATAGTTTCGCGGGTGTTGTGATGATTGAACTGCAAGCTCCGAGTAAAGAAGACTTCACAAGAGGCCGTTTGGAGTAGTTCGGCGACTGACAGAACCAAAGACATTGAGAGGCGCGTGCCAGCTAGTCTGTGTTGCTCGTGGCTTTTTTTTTCTTTCTGATTATTATTTCTTCCTTTTTCGTCACACATGAACCAGGGTGCCAAGCGAGTGTGACGCCGGACATTACATCTCCCCGAGTCTGCAAGCGTAGCGTGCCGAGCGGAACCCTACCGAGAGCGGCAGATGACTGTGTGCTTGTTGCCAGGACGCAATATTGTGGTTGGTCTGGGTCAGATTCCATCTACTGAGCACGCGCAGGGATGTGACACACACACACATACACACATCCTGGGGTCAAAAATAGAAACTCTTTTTTTTTTTTTTTTTTTTGTCCACGATGGTAGTTTTGAGGCGGGCG